>NC_140504.1:19912373-20122373 GCF_964339955.1 Pipistrellus hanaki
AAGGCTTAGATGGCCTTTCAGTATTAGGACTGACAGATGAAATGTTGTAATACATTTGCAAAATTTGATGAAAGAAGAAAAGAACATTCTCAGATAATAACGTATGGCCCAAGTCCAGACAGCCAGCTGTGAACTTGATTCTTTAAAAATGATTTACATGGTCCAATTGCACTGTCTCCACAATTTTCTCTTTACACATCAGTCTGGGTCTAGATTATATATATATATATATATATATATATATATATATATATATATATATATATATATGATTTATTTGGTGTTTTTTGTTCATTTTGATTTATTATTACATTATTTGGACTCAACTTTCTCTGCAATGCCTCCTATGAAAAATGATGTAACATTTATTGAATTTATTACACTTAATGATAAACCTTTCAGTAAATTCACCAATGTAAAAAATGATCAAAATAGCATGCATTTAATTTAATACAACACATGATTTTATGTTAAGAGGTTTTACATGCACAAAAAAATCCCTAAGATTTTGGCCTTTAATCTGGAGCAACTTGCTTTCAGCAGGAGAGGAGTTTGAATCAATTCTTTTCCCTTTTAGCTCATATTAGGGTCAAAATTCTTATGTGAACCTCATGGTTATTTGTGGGATGTGACAAAGAAAGACAAAAATCTAACCATTATTTCCACCCAAAAGGTTTAAAAACTGTTTCTTATTTTATCTTACCTCTTTCATGTAACATTTAAGTGTTTTCTTCCTCTTATAAAAGAAAAAAGCATTTATAAAGTCTAATTCTAAACTAGTTGTTTGTGAGCAGATATGTATTCCTAGATGGGATGGAATGCCTTCCGCAATTTCAATGCTTTTCAAGTCCCCGGGCACATTGTCAGACATGCAGTCCTCTGTTGGGGATGGGTTAAAAGGGTTAACATAGCTTTTCAAGTTCATCAAGACTCAATTTGACCTAACTCAATTCCTTCCCCCTGATTTAATGCTTCCATTTTTTGCTAGTGACCTGAAAACATTTGATTTCATAGATGCCAATGTAGACAAAAAGCCCAGAACACCACAGAACTGGTTTTCATTGCAATGGCAACTTGCTCAGCTTGTGTAAGCTGGTTGGTAAAGTTCACATTTCCACATCTAACACTCCAAATTGTATACGCATGCAATCTTACTAACGTAGCTATGAAATGCTTAAGTTCATTTCCTTGACCGACTCAATTTAAATTTTTTATTATTTCTCCTATAATTTATTTTGAAACTATAAAGGTCCACATTTTCATAAATCTTTTCAGGGTTTGGAAATAGGCCACCATGAAATTACCTAGTTATATATTTTTACAGTCCAACCCACAAAAGCAAAAAACAATTTATAGCTTTGAAAATAAATGAATCTGAAGATGCTTAATGCAGTTGAAGAGGCATCCTAATTTAAGTTTTTAAAAACCTTTATCAAATAAACAATGTCATTTTTATCTGACTGAAATTTTGTCCAGAAAAAAAGATAAATTGCATTTTAAAAGGAAATGAACCATCCCCTATTTTTGTAACAGAAAACAACATTACTTAAATTCAACCCTATCTTTAACATAACACCTTCACTTTGACCTTCACCAGGGAAAGTTAGACCAACTGAGAAATAAATGCTCACTGGAGAGCAAGGAAGTGGGGGTGAAAGGGAAGCAGAGGAAGGGGAAGCTAAAACACATTCACTAAAGTTCATACAAACAAAACACTAAGTTCATACAGATGAACCGATGATCCAAAACAGTTGAGCTTAAATGGATGCTATTTTACATCAAACCATCACATCTCAGTGTTGAGTTTTGGTTCGGGCTTTTTTTTTCTTTCTTTCTGTTCCCCTCTAAAAGCTGAGACTATAACTTTTTGATTACAATAAAAAGTTAGGGTGGTGTTAAATTGTCAACTTATTTTAACTTGGAAATATATAATAATTTATAATTTGTTAACTACCCTCTTGGCTTTGCTTATGTGTATGGACCCTTTCATTTTCATGGATCTTATGCATTAGAGAGAAGCCTATTTCTCATGATTCCAATATTATTGCTGCAATGTAACAGAACTTCACTAAACCATGACAAAGTTTCAAATGCCGCTCAGTCTGCTGGCAGCTGGCCCACTCTAATCGCCAACCGTTAAACCTGCATTTGGTCACTAATACACTGAAACATTGTTAATGACACGGAGGTATGACAAGATAAGACCGGTCTCATAATGAATGACTCCACAAAAGCAAAGTGGCAAAAGTAATTATAGAATCACATGGACCGCTGGCCTTGAATGTCATGGACATCCCATTTCATGTCCAACTAAAACAACTCTCAGATAACCTTATGCTGAGCAGAAGCGCGGCTTGTATCACAGATGTACGTCAACTGACACATGCTTCTGTTTCCAGAACTAATTGTTCTATAGGAAACCGTCTTCAGTTTCTTTATGACCAAGTCAAATGGTTTTCCTGGTTGTTCCACAAGATTGTAACCTGACTATACAACAAGCCCTGTGAAAATAGGAGTAAATGATTTTTTAATGTTTTCATAATCTTGTGTGGAGTTGTGTGAAATGCCACTCATGCATTCCCACAAAACGTTACAAGAATTTTCACTTGTAGATGATATATAACTAGCATACTTACAAAAAGTGGAGTGTATTTAAATACATCAAATGTTTAATTGGATATAACTATAATCAAGGACAATGTAATCAATAAACTAATGAAGATGCTGATAAAAGTTGTGTAGAAATATTTGTAATAACCCAATGTTGTTTTTAAAAAATATTTCAATGCAGATAAAAAATCCTGTAAGAAAAATTATAAAATTAGATCGTAATTTTATTAGACTTAACATGGAAAATTTCTTTTTTTTTATAGATCAAGGGAAGGATTGCTTCATTAAGACAGCCCCATTGCTCCATCATAACATTGAGCCATACAATCAGCTCATGACACTGTCACTTTTATCCAGACGGATATTTTTCTCCACAGCCTGTTAATAGACACTGTCAAGGTGATGATAAACACCAGAATCTAGGCACATATATATCAGTACACTCTGTGAGGGGGAGAAATGAAATAACCACAAATTTGAAATAGTCTTACTACTGTGATAATCTCTACGATAAATGCATCTTGTCAAGGTATTTCTAAACATTAACCATTTGTTTGACTTCTAGGTCTAAAATAGCATCATCCTAATCTTATCAATTTGTGGTTGAGAGAGAAAAACAAAACATAAAGTCAGAGATGCGCTTGCTCTTGTAGCACATGCAATTCCAATTACTGGTTCGTTAGTGAAACGCACTAAATATTGGTTTTCTGATAAGCTGAAATGAATAGGTAGTGACAAATGAGGCCTAGTGTGGTCAGGATAAGAAATGTATAAAGGAAATAAAAATGTTGCTGGGGCCTGGGAAAGCAGGAAGGGAGGTTCCTAAATCCTAGAAAAACTTGAGATAGGAAAACTGGATTGTGGGGAGCATGTTTGTCTCATATTAAAGAATTTACAGACTTCTACTTTAAGCTTTTTCTAGAAAGAAAGGATCCTTATTATTTCCCATTTTACCTCAGATACCATTGAAATTTAGTTAAAATGTAGAACCCACAGCTATATTTTGACAAACCCTTATGTTTGTTTTATTTTTTAATTTGCTTTATTTTAATTTTATATTATATCTATTTATATGACCCAATTTTTTGTAGCTTGATAAACTGCTTCAAATTCTTTTGGGGGGAAAAAGTGAGAATAAATGCCCTATTTTATAAAATCTAAGCTCCCTCTTTATTATAAGATGCACCATTAGTGTATTCTACTAAGAGCGGGGGCAAAAATACAAGGAACCCACTATCAATTGAACTTTGATACATCATCGATCATAAGATGCATTTTGTTAGAGAGATGATAAATGTGAAACAAAAAGTCTAATTTTGAATCAGTGAAATATAGTAACATCATTCACATTTATAAGTATTTATTAACCATTCAATTTTGTGCTAGGATTTAGAGAGCAAGGCCAAGAACTTGAGTTATGGTGATAAGCAAGACTTTCGCCATCATCTTGTCCTATCCTCTTGTTTTACAGGTGAAAAAAAAAAAAAACACATGCTGAGGAAAAGACATAGTCTGAATCCTCAAGAAATGTATTATCTCATTGTAACTTCAATGATCACATGACAATGTAATGTGCACTGACTACCCATCAATTACTCAAAGAATACCATATATGTATCACAAATGTGTATATACAGGATAAAACTAAACTTCAATTTATAAAGCTTTCTTTTTTCTGTGAAAAAAAAGGCACATCAATGGCAATTCTTTCATCCTTTATGCCCCCTTATAATATAAGCTATTTTCATTTCTGGCACCTCAAATATTATTGAAAAGTTTCTACCATGGTAAAACTCTGTTGTTTTAGTGAAACAATTAAGCAGAAAGTGGGAAAAGCCATCTCATTAGAAAAATCCCTATTGGAGAATGAATTTCACTCCTTGGGTGTTTCATATCTAGAATAAATTCAATTTCACGTGGATTTTTTGTACAAGTGAAGAGTAAAATTTCTGTTGAGCTTGTAGTGTTGAATATGGAAATAGAAAATGAGTTATTTGAATCAGAAATTCTGATTTTTATTAAATAGTGGATATCAACAGATTTTCAGTCTTCATCAGTTAATGATTAAAGGACATTATCTCTCTAACATTTCTGATTAAGTGGTAAATCTTGTAAATGAATCTTCAACCTCAAGCTACACTCCAGTTACAGTAGAGACAATTCAGAATATATATATATATATATATATATATATATATATATATCCATAACGAAACAAACCTGATTGTAAGATAATTGGCAATATGAATAGTTGGAAGTTAACAGTGACTTTGCCTCAACACACAACATTTAAACATTAATGATGGTAGAAAGTTAATTAGTAAAATTTAATTGGATGTATGCAAAGTGTTATAATGAGAAGAGTTAAAGCATATTTAATTTTTAATCCAAACCCAAACTCTGAAATGGAAAACCAACTAAAGCCAATCATTGTGAAAGATAGACTGACACATTTTAAGACTGCCCTATTAACACACAGAATGAATTAATGTCTAAAATTAAACACAGTAACATATTCTCTGCTGCCTTAAAAAACACACACACACATATAAAATTTAATTATCTAAATGGCCTAAAGATACAGAAATTTGAAATGGAAGGGCAGACAAATGTATTTAGAAAATAAGTCCATGAAATATAGTTTGAAAAAATGAATTGAATTTTATTATATGCAGATAAGCATCCATAGCCAGCCATTCAGCAGGCCAGAGAAACTTAGAAAGCAGCAAAGGTAAAAAGGAGACATGTCAAAGATAGTGCTCAGTTTCACCGAATCTGATAGCAAGGCAATATGATATGGAAGTCAAAAAGGTCAGTGCTATCTCAGGGCATATACGTTACAGAGTAGTCGATAGTACCTCTCTGTACACATGATACTGAAACCACACCCAAAGCTTAGAGCAAGGGAACGGTCCTGGTTAGGGTGGATCATAATCTGGCTGCACATTAAGATCATCTAGAGAACTTTAAAGTACTGATGCCGAGCCCTGGTTGGATTTGCTCCATAGTTAGAAGGCCCATGGACCAGAAGGATTGTGGTTGGATTCCTAGAAAGGGCACCCACCTCAGTTACAGGTGCCCTAGCCCCAGTAGAGGTGTGTGGGAGGGGAGAGGGAGGAGCCAATCGATGTGTCTCTCTTACATCAATGTTTCTCCAATCTTTCTCCCCTTCTTCCCTCCCTTCCACTCTCTCTGAAAATCAATGGACAAAGTATCTTAGGGTGAGGATTAAAAATAAGTAAATAATTAAAATTTTAAAAATAAAATAAAATACTGATGTCTAGGTCCCCATGCCAGGAATTTCAGTTTAATTGATCTGGTTGGGTGGGGTCTGGCCATGAAGAATTTTTCCCATTGCTCTAAGACAGTGGTTCTCAACCTTTCTAATGCCATGACCCTTTAATACAGTTCCTCATGTTGTGGTGACCCCCCCAACCATAAGATTATTTTCTGATGGTCTTAGGCAACCCTGCTAGCAGTTCTCAACCTGTTGCACAGGTTGAGAGCTGCTGCTGTAGAGTCTAAGACCATCAGAAAACACAGATATTTACATTACAATTCAGTAACAGTAGAAAAATTACAGTTATGAAGTAGCAATTAAAATAATTTTATGGTTGGGGGTCACCACAACATGAGGAACTGTATAAAAGGGTCACGGCATTAGAAAGGTTGAGAACCACTGCTTTAAGGGGTTCTAATGAGCATCTAGCATTGAGGACCCTGGTCTGGAAAGACCTTGCAACAACAAATGCCCATAGTGGAATATGTTCTCTCTTTCCCACTAGGACTGATAAGGTGTGGAATTCTTCAAACAGAAAGGGAGTTTGTTTGTTTTTCCTGCCTTTAATTGGTTCCAGCTTTTGCTCACTGGTAGATGTGTATCATTTCCTTGGAAATTAGTGTAACTTTCTGTTCTTGCCTAATGTTCTTCACAGTAGACATGTGATGTTGCCATACAACATGAGTAAGAGACAAATGTCAAAATTGTAAGTTGGAGATATGTTCTTTTAAGCACCACAATCAAGTTGGCAATGTTTTCCCATGTCTTCTCTGCAGGATGGGCAATCATGCTCAGTATGGAGCATTGAGAAAGCCTGGCCTTGTGGCTTCTCGGCAGGGAACTGAAAATATGACACAATCAAATAGGGATTGTATTTGTTAGGATTCCTAGTAGAACAGAAACAATTTTAATTTAGGCAGAATAGGGATTCTTAAAAGACTACTAAGTCAAGATCAAAGCTTGAGGCTACAAACTACAAGCTGTGCCCCAAAACCCATTTCCACACTGTCCTATGAGGACCCCATTGCTCTCAGGGCTCTGACTGTGCACCAAACGCTGGCCATGCACCAGCCACTTAAACCACTGGCATCTCCAATGCAGGCTGCAGGACCCTATAGCTATATGCTCTTCCCCCAGGCTTCTCAATACACACACATACCAGAATGGAGTCCTAGCAGTCCCTGCCTCTACGTCACCCTATCTACTGAACCTAAAGCAGGGAAGTCAGGTCACCTGTCTGCCCCTGGCTCTCAGGGAGGCTGGCACAGCGCTCATCTGGCCTTTTCCACGCCCATAGTAGAATAGTTCTCTCTTTCCTAGAGGACTGATAAGATGTGGAATTCTTCAAACAGAAAGAGAGTTTGTTCACTGAGAGAAAAGTCAAAAAAGAATTATAAATGGCCCCTCTACTTGAATCTTTCACTTTTCCTGGAATTAAACAAAGCTATAGGGAATTATTTGATCTCATTTTACTTCTGTGTCTGTGACTAGACCTAACTTCAAGTTCATTTCCATGTGTCTTGGTTTCATCAGTTCCTCCAATACACAATTATTTTATTAAGCACTAATGTAAAGCTATTTAGTTCATGCCTAGCATACTGAGTTTTGCTGGTTTCCACCATTGTACTATGGTATGTTTCTATAATCAAATGTGCCAAGTTTAGATAGATATTACATATTGTAAAATATTGATGCATCCATAATTTTATGTGGAATATTAAAAAAAAATACCCATTACACTATTCTGGACATTATCCTAAATTTTCCAACTCACATCATAAGTATATCTTATTTTTAGAGGGCACATACACCAGGTATGTGCCAGGAACTGTGAGGTTTAACATGTTTCTGTGGCCCTGAGATTCTAACTTAAGCAGGAAAGAAAAATTTGTGCTGGCTCAAAGACACCTCTAAAATTTCTTCTCCCTGCCTGCAATGCTTTGATCATCTCTGAAACATTTCCTGATCTTGTAAATTATAGCTCCCCCTGACATTTGTTGGCAGACACTTTGAAAGGAGTGGTTAATAGATATACATCTTCAGAAACAACTGAGTGGTATTATTTCAAACCTAGACACTGTTAAATAGTCAAGCCTTGTTCTGACAGGTGAATCCAAATCTTCTCCTTTGGAATATATTAGGGTATTATTGCAAATACAAAATCAAATGAGTCCTCAACTAAAGATTTTTCAATGTTCTTTCTTTCAAAGGGAAACTTTCTTTTCCCATGAGAAGGAAAGAAGTCATCAAGAGCAAGCCTCCAGTTCAAATCAGAAAAATATGACGTAGTCAATTCCAACATACAGTTAACAGAAATAACTTTGGAGGAGGGACCCGGTATTCCCCCAACCTATCTTCCCAATGCAACACTCTAAAGTTTTCTTTGGGAAAATAAAACAATGTCAGGTTAGTTTTGAAACACAGAGAGTATTTCTAAATGCAAAGGGTTCCAGCTTTAAACAAAGAGTAATCACAAACAGGGCTTTTATGAGTCACCAGATTCTACTCATTTTATGCATTTTTCTGTGGAGAAGGTGCATAGCTTTCAACAGGTTCATAAATGAACCATCACCACCCAACCATCTAACTGAAACAATGAAAGGTCAAGTCAATTTTCCAAATTCAAAAATTCTCTGGAGTCCTAGTTTCCATATTTCTTAGCTATGCGAACCCAAACTGCCAACAACCTTATAAGATTTTTTAAATAAGGAACTGAATTAGTCTTCCATTCCTTCAGGAATATTGAGTCTCAAGTAGGGGCTCTGACCAGTGTTGGTAGACCTGATTGCCCTCACCACTATGGCAGGTGAGCCACCACATGTTGCAGGTGAAAGAACTGGTCAAGGAGCAGCGATGACGTTCTGCAGTAGGAGCCAGCACCACATAGAAAGAGAGAAACGGTAACCATGAGTGTGACATTAAAGCCATAAAATAACCTATGTGGTTTAGTGGGATCTTATAATGCTTTCCATTGTGGCTCCACAAAATTCATAGGAGATAAAAGTCAATAGATCTGGCTAAATGGTTCTATTTTAAATATTAAATTTTTCTTATTTTATAATCCATATACCAGTAACCCAGTCTCCATATGTTTGTGATTATAAGTCATGACTGAACTTTTGCCTATTTTTCAGAAATTAGTCTTTCTCAAAATTCCTCCATCATTTGTCGGAATCCCCTATAATCCTAGTGTACTTTGTCCAGGATGCCATTGTACCAACATTTCCCCAAAGTGTATTCCCTGGAACATTAGACCCAGAAGATGCTCCACCAAGAAAGAGAATCTGAGTCTGAGAAATATGCACGTGGATCCCTCCTTGGTGAGAGGCCATACACATTGGATCCATGTCGGTCCTGAGAGGTCCCATTTTATCTTCTTGGATTGACCCAGGAAGTGAAGAGTTTATGTCTGATGGGTATGTTTACTTTCTGTTATGGCATTCTATAACTTTTATAACTTCATACTTGTAAAGTGGATTGGGCAAGTATCAACTTCTTCATGTTGGAGAGGATAAAGCTGAGGCATGACAAAGGTAAATAATTTGTTCAATATCACCCAGAGTATATGTGACAAAGCTGGGACTCAAGGCACAAAAACACACCTGGATCTTCAGACAAGCCAATGAACCGTGTTTCCCCGAAAATAAGACATCCTCCGAAAATAAGACCTAGCGCATGGAAAGATAAGACATCCCCTGAAAATAAGATCTAGCACAACTTTGGGAGAAAAAATTAATATAAGACACTGTCTTATTTTCAGGGAAACAGGGTAGGAAATATTTTTCTAGGTCACAGGGTGACCTCCAAATTTCTGATCTTATTCTCATGCACTTCCAAGGCCAGGAAACTATTATTGCCCTTCTTTCAGCAATCCACACCCAAACTATGTGTCAGCCTTTCTCAGTTCACATCCATTAATGATGACCCATCCCCTGAAAATTTCAAGAAATGGTGAAATGTACTGTACTGGGGAGAGAAAATATATCCAAACACCATATGTAAGGTTTGGCTTTTTAAGCCTTTACAAATGTCTAATTACTCATTCATCTATGGAACAGAAACTATATCAATTGCAATTTGACTTGTTCATATAACCATTAGGTTTCACTATAGTTCAAATAAACCATTCAATGGATTAATTGGATTTACATTTAAATGTATTATGTTTTCTTATAAAAGTAACCTTATATTGCCAAACTTTAAACAGTTTAGCTGGTTTGAATATTTTTGAGCTTTTGAGAAGCAAACTCTTGTAAAACAAATGAAACATTATATTCCAGTAAGACCAAAGGTTATTATACCTTCTGGGCAGAGTCCTCCAGTGCAGCACAGAAGAAACCATAGTCTTTGCCAGAAAAGAAAAACATATTTTGAATGATAAAGCTGTTGCCACTGTTTTCAGCCTCTGTTTTCTAGAAACTTCTACAGAAATTTCTGCCTTTGGGAAGTTTTCTTTGCATCATTTTGTGGACTTCTGAAAATTACTTTTGTTCCACAAAGCTCACTTTTTTTCCACCAGAGGTGGCCTTGTGTAAATGAGCCTGACAGCTTCAGAAAAGAGCCCTCTACGGCATTGTTCCACACAAATTCCATTACTTTGGTGCCTTGCTGGCACACCCATCTAAGAGTCCAAGAAGCACAGGCCAGTCCCCTTAGCCTCCTTCACCCACTCCCTCACCTGCCTCCTGGTGGTTCCTTCTCCTGCAATGACTACTCATCACTTGGATTCTTTCTCCTCTTGCCTTATCCTCACCCCACAGTTGCCTCTTTTTTCAGCACAGGTGATCTTAAAAAGAATATTATCACCCAACTATGTATTTGAGAACAATCTAAGTTTGTATAAGGTCAGTTCATTCATTCATTCATTCATTCATTCATTTCATTCATTCCGTCAAACTGCTATTAAGTGCCTGTTTGGCCGATTTGTGCAAGATGCAAAGGACACAGAAAGTGTTAAGACATGACCCCTGGCCTAAAAGATCTCCGTCTACCAGAAAAGACATTGTGTCTAAAATAGATTATGACACCACACAGTGTACACAGCACCAAGTACTGAAGAAATATAGAGAAGAAAACCACCGCATTTACTAAGAGACGTGGGGAAAGGAGGTAACCTTCCAACTAGTCTTGAAAGGTGGATAGAAGTTTATCAGCCTGAAAATCCAGGCACAGATATACCTGAGGAGGAGCATATTTTAATTGGAATAAATGAGATGGCTAATTTAACATACCTGCCAATAAAGTTTTGAAGGAGCAAATGCTGTCAACCTCAAATCTCTGTGAAAGAGATTTACACTTTCTGACCCAAAGGAGGGACATCAATCAGCTTCTGGCATTCCCTCTACCTTACCTCACTGTCCTGTCAGGAACCTCTCCACACCTTTACCAACAATGATTTAAATAGGTTATCCTTTCTCCCTAGTTCTCAGGCCTACCTGTTAACATCCCCTCCTTCACACCTGATAAATGAACCAGCAATTCATTCTCGTGTAAGTACAGCTGTAGAGGTTCATAAATAATAAATTAAAACTTGCAGTTGCCATCTAGGTTTAAAAAGCCCGTAGACTGACTATCGGCAAAGCATTCAGTCATAGCTTGGGATGGGATATGGTGCCACCACATTCTGTTCTAATTTGTGCCTGAGGGGCATTTTCCATGAAGGTGGACAGCACAATGTCAACAATGTCTGAATGTCTGGCAATATGTAGGAGTAAAAGCTAATTATTATTTTGTGGCATTTATCCATGATTTCTGCTTTTCTTCATCTCAAAAACAAACCAAAAAATTTTAAAAATGGACAAAACCTCTTCTTCTACCCCAATCTCCTTTATTTCCCAACCAAACTTTGGGTGAAAATGATACCTCCATCTTTGTTTGATCACCACCCATTCTTTTCTTCAACCCTCCCCACCCCGTACAATGAGATCTCCTACTCTACTAATTCTGCCTCTTGAAGATCTCTAATGACTCCTAACCTGGAATCAAACATTTCCATCAATACTTAGTATTCCCACACTGTGAATTACTTCTGTCCACCATTGCTTCTTCTGAAAGCCACCTTCTTTCTTGCTTCTGGATGCAGTCATTTGTTAAATGTTTATTGATGAAGTCGTGTCTATGCTAAGCACTGGGGTTGGCACCATCTCTGTCTTTAAGAAATGTATAATCCAGTAGGGAAATTAGAAAGGAATCCGGTAGTTAACAAACAGGCCTGGCATGTTACTAGAAGATACACTGGGTGTCAGAGTCATATGAGTTAGATCCTTTCACCCAACAAAACAAGCCAAAGAAAATGTCCTGGAGAATGTGAGCTGGGCCCAGAAGTCCAAGTGGTGTTCAGAAGGTCAAGATTCACAAAGAAGGAAAATCAGGTAAGGCATTCCTAGGAAAACGAACATCTGTGCTTCCTACCTGTCATTCTGTCTTCTTCTTTTGTTTCTTTTGTTTCGATTTCTGGGTATAAGAGATACTGAGTCCTAATTTCTCAGTACTTTCTCTATTTACTTCCACTCATTAACAGAGCCTTCTTCGTAGTTCAACTAACTGCAGAATGTGATGATCGTCAAATCTGAGCCACCTGCCTAGGATCTTCACCTCCCTGCAGCACAGCCCTGCCTGATGGGTATGCCATCTCCTGGTGATCAATGTTTTCAGACCCTGGCTCATTATCTATCCATGAATAGTGGCCCCTTCACAGAATGTACTGCAATAGAATTATTCCTGTCCCAGGAATTAGAATTCAAAACCTTAAGAACAATCTTTTCCTTTTCTCCTTCCTCCCTACTCAGCTTTCCATATATTCATGAATGGATGAATGAAACTACCATTGTTTTCCTTTTTTAAAAAACCTCTAATGAGCTCTCTTTTACCCCCAAAATAAATTCTTAATCTATTTAAGACTCTCCATAATCTAGTCCAGGGGTCTTCAAACTACGGCCCGCGGGCCACATGCGGCCCGCAGAGGAGTCTGATCCAGCCTGCCAGGTTTTTTGGGCAGTGAGCGCAGCCGAGGTGTTACAGTAGGAATTAGTAGTTCATATAGTCCAGCCCTCCAGCTCTCTGAGGGACCGTGATCTGGCCCCCACTTTAAAAAGTTTGAGGACCCCTGATCTAGTCCCTTATCCAAGCCTAGCTACCTATAGTAACACTCTCATCACAATTGTATACTACTTGATGGTTTTGAAAGTGTCTTTCCAAAGCATGTTTGCAAACATTATCTTTTTTTAAATTTATCACACTACTCTTAAAAGATAAACAGGGCAGGTATTATTATTCCTTTTATTGGAAGACAAAATCAAAACTATGAGAAGCAGATTCAATTAGCTTTTTTAACCCAGAGTTCCTTCCCTTTGGACCACTTCATGTTTTATGTTTTGATATGTTGTAGAGGTAAAGCATCAATTGTTTCATTTGTGAGTCTTATAATCTAACCAAATTTTGAACTTCTAAAAGGCAAGAAGAGTATCTAAAATTGTCTTTCTATAACTCCTCAGCACATAGCATGTTGCACGATTCTATGCACAGAGAAGACAGTAAATAAATGCTTCTTGAATAAATGTTCTAAACCAGGTGATTCTGTTTGGGGAAGTGACAGTCCTATTCGCTTGCTTAAAACTCATCACACTCAGCTCTTCTGATTAGATTCTCTTAAGCTAAACTTGTGACCACAGCCAACAGGCCTTTGTGATCTTGCCCTAGCCCATTTCTCTGATTGTATCCCCTCCTTTTCCCTCTTGTTCACCAAGCTCCAACCACCCAACCTTTTTCTGTGACTCAAGTTTACTGAGCTCATTCCTACCTTGGGATTTTGTGTTTGCTGCTCCCTCTTTCTGGAATGCTCTGTGGTTGGCTCCTGTGGATCATTCAGGTAGCAGCCCAAATGCCACCATCTCAGAGAAAGCTTCTTCAACCATTCATCCTAGGGTTAGATGACAGTCACTTTCATCCTGATGTGCTTTCTTCCCAGCACATACCACAATCTAAACTTAGTTACTTATCTGTTTTGACTGTCTCCCCACTAGAATATAAACTCAGTGGGTCATAGACATGATCTCTCTTGTTCACCAGTGCCTGGATTAGGGCAATATCCATTTGTCAAATTCCTGAATAGACGACTGATTTAATTAACAATAAACCTCAGTTTCCTCATCTATAAAATCATGAGATCAGAAAGATAACCTCTAAGATTTTTCCCAACCTAAAGTTCTTTAATGAATCACAGCTCTTTTTTTTTTTTTTTTTTTTTAATGGGCTCAGCCGAAGTTTTGTTGTTTTTTTTTTTTAATATATTTTATTGATTTTGTACAGAGAGGAAGGGAGAGAGACAGAGAGTTAGAAACATCGATGGGAGAGAGTCATCGATCAGCTGCCTCTTGCACATCCCCTACTGGGGATATGCCCTCAACCAAGGTACATGCCCTTGACCGGAATCGAACCCGGGACCTTTCAGTCCCCAAGCCGACGCTCTATCCATTGAGCCAAACCGGTTTCGGCCGAAGTTCTTTTATGGTTATCCTTAGACCATGTTTTATTTTTCTCTTGACTTTTGTTCCCTCATTGATGAGATTCCCATGAGTGGAGAAACAATATTGAGAAGAGGAGAGAACAAGGTCAAACAATATAGTTCAGGTAAAGAACACCATGATTCACATTGTGAGGCAGCTGCCTCTCACCGCTTTGTAACAGGCCACAGTTCCCACAATCACATTTGCTATCGAGTTTTTGTTTTTTAATATGTTTGCATTATTCCCCCAACATATCCCTTTGTTTTCTTTGGACTCAATACAGATATTCCTAAGGTGGTTATTATTTCTGAGTTATTCCCAAGGTGCAAAATTGTTGACTGAGAAATTGGTTCTTTTCAAATAGGTAATGTTGACTCACATGATGGGACAAGACGTGTGTCTTCAACTGCTAGTGACAATGCTAGTGGAAGTAGTATACTTGTATATCATTCCCTTCATATGTTGGGCATCCAATTCCTACTGAATTATAATTATTCTTGAAAATTTTAGTTTGCAGCTGAAAACAGTAGATACGTAATAGTCCTTTTAATGGTTGGTTCTCCAACCATTATGAAGAATAACCAACTACTAAGAGCAGGTCAAAATCACTAATGATTGCTGACCTTTAACTGTGCTTGTCTTAGAAAAACAAAATATACTACTAGATACTTCCTTTGTCAAGAGTCTCCAGAAAATGCATTTTTCAACTTGTTTAAAGGCTACTGAATGTTTACCCATCAATTTAGACACTTTAGGCTTTTAATATTTTCTGACCTCAGTTGTTTCAATTTGTACATGGAGACAAATTGAACAGCCCTCCTTAAAGCCTGACAAGGTTAGATGTTCTTATTTTTCACAATATATAAAGGTCAGGAAGTGGAAGAAAGCCTTCCTAGAGGTTTCTTCTCCTTCAATTCAAATTGTTATATCAGTAGACCTTGGCATTGTGTTCTGTACTTTTGTTTAATTACATCATCAACTTCTGGTTTATGTTTCTAGCCTGAAGATACCAACTTAATCAGACTATAAATTATTTTTTTTTCCTTTTCCCTAAAATAGCTACCACTGACCCTTAGATTGTTAGAGTTAACTAGCACTTAAAGGACTACAAAATTACCCCTAGCCAGTTTGGCTCAATGGATAGAGTGTTGGCCTGTGGACCAAAGGGTTCCAGGTTTAATTCTGGTCAAGGGCACATACCTTAGTTTCTCTCACATCAATGTTTCTCTCTGCCTTTCCCCCTCTCTTCCACTCTCTCTAAAAGAAGTCAATAGAAAAAATATTCTCAGATAAGGATTAACCACCACCCCTCCCCCCCAAAAAAGAGAGACTACAAAATTAGATACCAAGCTTAGATCAAAATTTAAGAGTTTGTGATGGCCAATTCTGGCATAAGGTGCTAGCATGCCTTGCCCCAGCACAGCTAGGAGGGAAGGAAGGCTCATGAGGATAGTCACAAAAGACAAAGGGTTCTGGTTCTGAGCTAGACCCCCTCTCTTGGATTTCTGCTTACCATCTGCCTAATCCTCAGTTATTTGATACAAAGAGAAATGAATCCCCAATTACTACATCAGTTAAATTAATAACATAGAATTTCAAGGACAAAAATTTCCAAGTCAAAATGGAATATTAATAGAAAAATCATGAAAACCTGTCTTCTAATGATGAACTTTACAAAATAAAGCCACCTCAACTGTGCCAGATTTAATTGGTGACCATAAATAATGCTACGAAGTACTTTATTATTAAATCTCCTTTCCCTTTAAAGGGGCTGGGCAGAAACAATAAAAAATAACTATCAAGTCAATCTCAAAGATGTAAATATCATAATTAGTTTTACTCTGGGCTTTTTTATTTGTCATGAAAGCTTCTCTACTGATAGAGAAATAATTTATGAAAACAGAAGGAATATTTATTGCAGCCTGCCTCATGGTCATTACTGAGCATTTAATTTATAACCTGAATAGTTTATTTCCACCTTTAAGGAAATTTTAAGATGTGTTAAATCTCATTGCCAAATTTTATTTCATATTATCCAAAAGAAAAGATGTCAATTATTCTCATCACTTTTCTAAAAAGTAATTTCGTTTCTTGACCACCTTTTTATCCTAGAGATTAACATATTTTTTCTCCCATCATCATTTCACTCAATTAATAAATGTGTGTTTCCAAGTACAGCAACAGAGGCTAAGGTGCACATCTCCTTCTTCCCATTACTACTAACTCGACTCAAGAAAAACCTCTCCTTCCATAACAATATAGAACATTCCTTTAGCTTTATTATTTATTTAAAACAACAATCAGCCCTGTCCAATTTGGCTCAGTGGATAGAGGGTAAGCCTGTGGACTGAAGGGTCCTGGGTTCAATTCTGGTCCAGGTCATGTACCTTTGTTGCAGGCTTCTCTCCAGCCCAAGCCCTGGTGGAGGCGAGTGAAGGAGGCAATCAATCAATGTGTTTCTCTCACACTGACGTTTATCTCTGTCTTTCCCTCTCTCTTCCACTCTCCTTAAAAATCAATGGAAAAATATCCTCAGATGAGGATTTAAAAAAAAAATTTTCAAATAAATAAAATGACAATCAAGCACTAACAACAAAACATAAACAAGGATTTGGTGGTACTAAGTGGATAGTGTTTACAAAATATGAGTAACAGGGCACAAAAATGTATAATTTTACATTTATGAAGAAAAATAAAAATAAAAAGATTAATTCAAACCAGTACCTCATCTTCTATTTATTATGCTATAAATCCACAAAAGCTAACCATGTTCTTTTCCCATTTGCCCTCCAAAACTATTGCATAGTAAAAGTTCAAAAACGGAATTTTAAAGCCAACCTTCCTAGTTATTTTGTAATGGGAACACCAAAACTGGAAGAGAATGAGTTGTCCAGATCAGTTTTGCTACAGTGGCTGAGCCTCAGCTAGCGTTCGGGACTCTGCCAGGACTGATGTGCGTATCCCCACAGGTTGTGGGCTAAAAGCTCCAACGTGAACCTTCATATAGAACACGGCATTAGGCGGCCTCCCTCAGCACTGGGTGGTGCACCCCAGCCCAGCAGTGAGTGGCAATCTTGTGTTAGTTCTGCATCTCTTCGACCAGTGACACTGATGCCGCAGTAGTCTGCATTCACTCCATTGACACAGCCCTCGCTTTACATCCTTGGTTATGAAAAGGGAATCCTGGATGTTTTTAACTGACCTAAAACCATCCATTTACCATCCAACATTGAAAACTCTTATTTTTAAGTCTGCAAATTAAAGTTTAAAAGTAAATTTCAGGAAGGATGTGATTCTTCCTTTTAGGCTACATGGTATAGACAAGAGAATGTCAGATTGAATGTCAAACAGATCTTCCTACATATGTTCCTTGGGCGAGTTTCTTAACTTCTCAGAACCTCAGTTCCTTCTTTGCAAGATGGGAGAGATAAAAATTACCTTCACATCTCCTTGTGAGGATTCAAATGACATCTACAAAGCAGCTTTGCCTGGTACTTGACATAACCTGGGCTCAGTACTCAGTATTTGCTTTATGGTTTTCATTATTATCATCATCCTGTTGAGCAAGTATTATATCACTGTAGTATCTTGTTTTCATAGGCTTTTCTCATTTTCTTTCAATTCATGATACACTAGTGCCTATCCCTGTCAGGACACAATGAGTCGAGTTTCGGAAGACTTGAGCCCAGCCGCATCTCCCCACAATGTCCGTTAGGAAGCCACTGCCTCTATGGTGTGTTATGGACTGAACATTTGGGGCCCACCCCCAAATTCACATGTTGAGGTCCTAACTCCCAACATAATGAGACTTGGGGATGGAGCTTTGGGGAAGTCATTGGGGTCATGAGGTGGGGCCCTCATAATGGGAGTAGTAACCTAATGAGAAAAGGAAGAAATATTTCTCCCCCCGACCACCACACCACGATCACACACACAAATGAAAGACCATGTGAGGACACAGCAAGCAATCAGCTATCAGCCAAGAAGAAAGCTCTCACCAGGAATTGATCTTGGACTTGCTGGCCCCCAGAAGTGTGGAAATCAATGTCCATTGTTTAAGCCAACCAGTTTACGACATTTTGCTATAGCAGCCCAAACTGACTAACACAATATGATAGTCACTCGATGGCATTCCATGTTCTGCTTGGGAGCATTGAGTGGGTCAATGGTATTTGACACAGAACATTAGAAACAAAACAAAACAAAATAAAATAAAATAAAATAAAAAACTACGAATCAGCAACAAGACCAACGCAGAAAACGATCTTACAAGTTAGAAACTTGACCAGGCAGTCCACACAGAATTTTAAATCTTCAAATTAATTCTGCCCAAGGGGCTCCCAGTTAGCAAATAAATGGCCTCAGTGTTTGCTTTTCCCTGTTCAGTATAAATAGGCTCTTTTTCTGGATGAGCAGTAATTTCCCTGGGTAGAATAACATATTCAGCCTACTTCTGAGGCATGCAAAATCTCTGCCTCACCTACAGGAAGAGAGCTGCAAATGATGAAGAAGGTGAGGGATCGGGCAGTTTCATACACATGTGTTTTTCCTATAAAGCGGCATATGTTTTTCAGGTTGATGTTGGCCAGATTAAATTGATCGGGTCTTTGCTTACGGAGAATAAAAGACATTTCTGGGCTATCTCAAGTGCAGTGGCAATCAGATAAGTGATAGCCCTGCACTGGAAGAATACTAACCAAGCGGATATTTCTAGATGGATGATGGGGCAAGGGTATATTTTTTCTGCCAGGATGGGAATATAGCAAAGAAGATTGTTGGATATGCATGACTATTTCATATCCAGAAATGAGATAGTAGTGCTATTCAAATAGGGATGGAAAATTGATCACTTCTGGGACAGCTCCTTGAATGATTGCAGCCCTTTATTCTGAAATGAAGTGTCGGGGACAATCATCCATGCTTCCTTTCCCTTATTCCTGATGATCAGAAAGTAAGTGTAACTCTGGAGCTAAAGGCAATGCAGGTAAGGTCAAATGTGGTGCTGCAATGCAGTTCCCCCAACTAAATACTAGGTATTTTTCCTATGGAAGCTTCACCTCAAACAAGTTGAGCCACTCACCCCAATGCTCTCTGCATTTCCCCACCTGCTTAATATGCCTTAGTTCTTGCCTTTCCCCCCAAGTCCCCCTTACTACCTGGGGAAACCCTCCCACCTCCCAAATCTCAGCTCAAATGTTACCTTCTCCATGCTTCCTTTGCAGAGAGCAATACCTTCTTACCTTAGCTCCCTGAGTAGTTTGTTCTACTAGGCAAATGCTCCCATAGACTCTGTTTTCTATTTCATTCCTTCCTCTTCCTGAAAGGTTCTGCAGTCAGGAACTCTTACTTATCCCATCTAACACCTCATGGTAGGGACTCCATAAATATTTATTGAGTGAATGGCACGGTTTCTCTTAATTTGCTCTCTCAGCTGATCAAAGCTACAATCAACTCAAACCATACAGGATTTAGGACCAGCTGCACAGCACAACCTCCGAGGGCTCTCTTTTCATTCCCCACAATGTAAATGGTCCCCTGAAGTCAGGAGAGCATTAGCCCTTCCACATGCACAGTGACTTAAAAAATGTAGAACTCAGAAATTAATTCTGGGGCTAGATAGGTATCTCAGGGCTTTCTGATTCTTCGTTTGCAGGCGTGAGCATTACTATTGTTTTATATTTTTCATGTTGCTTTTAAATGCATCAGGATTGAAGCTTGGAGAGGAGTGGGTTTTAGGGGCTAACACAACAGGAGAAAAGATAAAGTAAGAACCAGACAAAAGAGGCACATTTTTGGAAGACCCATCAGAGAGATGTGCCAGAAGGTGTCAGCCCCTCCTGTCTCATGCAGGCCTTTGGGCCACGCTGAGGGGACCTGTTTTCACTCTGAATGAAAGATCTTTATTGGTCACAGCTGTACCTCATCCATAATGTATGAGTCTGAAGAGGATGTAGGAGCCTAACCCCAGAAGCTTCTCTAAGAAATGATGAGAATCATATGAAATAAAATATTGCTCTGATATGATCTTTTCCTTCAATTTTAATCAAGTGTATAATTTTTGTGGCCATCCCAAAAAATTATATCTTCAGAACCAAATGCATGGGGAAGACAGAGTTCAGGGAGGCCAGGAGAAAAGCACTTCTTGAGGAAAGAGGGGTTGAGAACTGAAGAATCTCAACTTTCCAAATAAGGTATCAGGGGTTGCCCTGGCCTGGTGACACAGTTGGTTGAAGCATCGTCCCATACACCAAAAGGTTGTGGGTTCAATTCCCAGTGTGGGCACATACCTAGGTTGTGGTTTTGATACCTGGTCAGAGTATATAGGGAAGACAACCTATTGATGTTTCTCTCTCACATCAATGTTCCTCTCCATCTCTCTCTCCTGCTCTCTGTTCCTTTCCCTCTAAAGTCAATAAAAGCAGTCCTAGCTGGTTTGGCTCAGTGGATATAGCATTGGCCTGTGGACTGAAGGATCCTGGGTTCAATTCTGGTCAAGAGCATGTGCCCAGATTTTGGGCAGGATCCCCAGTAGAGGCAGCGCAAGAGGCAGCTGATCAATGATTCTTTCTCATCATTGATGTTTCTAGCTCTCTCCCTCTCCCTTCCTGTATGAAATCAATAAAAAATATATTAAAATCTATAAGAGCATATCCTTGGGTGAGGATTAGAGAAAGAAATGTCAGGAGTCAAACATGAACAAACTAAGGTGCAGAGAAGTAGAGGCTTAGCATCCAGGTGGAGAGGGTTGAATCTCAAGCAATATGTGTTCTTTCCATAGAAACCCAAATTGTATGAGGCATATACAAGAAGGAAATAAAATCTTTAAAGAAACCATTGAATTGTGTGTGCGTGGGTCCTTTTCAGCAACAAAATCTGCACTTTGGAGCAGATAATTCCCTCAAGTTTCACATGGACGGTCCAACCATGCGTATAAATGAGTCACAGATTTAAGAACCTAGGAGCTCTTCAAGACCAGTAAACACTTTTCAGCCCAACACTACACTGGCTCTTCAGCCACTTTAAATTTTTCCACCATAAAAGCACTATTAAATTATCACACATGCCCTTTTCAAAAATAGTTTCAGGCAAGGAATAAGTTGTTCTCCATTCTATTGAATTGATGTAATTGTAGGTGTGCCTGAAGTGTCCAGAGGTCTAATTCTTCTCCTCTTGTAAAATTCCAGGGAGGCAAATACATCTACTATCTTAACCCTTTGAGAAAAAACAACCTGTCATCTTTGGCATGTCAGGATCCTGAGATCGTTGAAATGTGTGTCTCTCCAATGATCAAACTTTGTCCCTTCATGTTCAAAATGCAAATTTGCATTCTTGGTGAAAGAGAACCCACTGAAGCTGGGATATTTTTGTTGTTGTTGTTGTTGCATTTCTTCATTTATTTATGCAACTAAACACATACTAAAAATTTATCACATATTCCCTCATCCCACTAAATATGGTTCTACACCTCAGCCACTAAATGCTTCAAACAGCAAGTTGAAAAACATTTGCTGATTAGAATACCCATTGAGACTTTAGTCAGAAAATCATCCTGGTTCCAATTTCCCTGTTAGAAACAATAGCAAATGATTTATCATTATCTCACAAAAACTTTAGAAGAGAGTATGTCACCTAATTTGCACTCTTCATAGAGAAACTCTGAGTGATTCTCAAGTTTGAGGGCCACACAAGCATTTCAGTCAGGAAAGGACTCTTGGTACCTATGCCAAAATAGAAACTCAATCCTCCCTTCATTACTTTTTATGGATTTCATGGGCTCAATAAATTACAGAATTCCTCTTCATTTGTGTAGTAAGTTAGTTTTCCTGGTAAATTTTATTCTTGTACTCTGCTTAACTTCAACTGGATTTTAAAATCCCAAGTCTGACCTGCTTATTGTACTCTTAATACGGAAGAGAATTAAGGTTGGTCATGGGCACACAGGCTTAGGAGTTTGAAGTGTTGCCTTTACCTGTGGACCAACACTTGTACCTAAAAGAACAAAAGTTTGTGTGTGTTTTTTATTCCTGTCTGAGAGTAAATCAGGAACAACTGGAATGACTAAGCCAATATGAAAAGAGAGTGTTCCTTGGGTGAGGGGAACCCAACTGCTGTGTTGGGTGGTAGGAAGGGCCATGGGAATAAGATGAAATTTCTACCATCTTCTCTGTAAAGTTTCAAAGGGGCTGGGGTTTTTTTGCATCTCAGGACAAAATCTAAGTCCCAAAGGACCATTATAACAAATCTAGGCAGGCCCCCATTATAAGAAAATGACTCTTTTTAAAAAATATATATATTTTATTGATTTTTTACAGAGAGGCAGGGAGAGAGACAGAGAGCTAGAAACGTCAATGAGAAAGAAACATCGACCAGCTGCCTCCTGCACACCCCCCACCGGGGTTGTGCCCGCAACCAACGTACATGCCCCTGACCGGAATCGAACCTGGGACCCTTCAGTCCGCAGACCGATGCTCTACCACTGAGCCAAACCGGTTTCGGCAGAAAATGACTCTTAGAACAACTATGCACATGCACATGAAGTAGTCTAGATCCTTCAGACATCTATCCACTGACCCCTTGACCAAACCCCACTGTCTGTTCCCAGAAAAAGACTCTTTCCTTAGAGGCTTCTCAGAGCATGCAGCCCTATGATTTGCTGGCACCATCTACTGATGCTATGGCAGGCCATCTGGGTATCTGTTGGTCTGCTGATCCTCTCTCCATTCCCGTTCATTCAGGGCACCCACAGCAGTTTGAGGCATCCCTAGCTTATAACATGGGAAGTCTCATAACTCTATTCTTGATCCAGCCAGTGATTACCATTCTTTTAACAGCACCTGATGCAAGATTTCCTGGTGGCCCGGCAGTGGTTATCAAGGGACTACTAAATCCAGGTGGTGGGATAAAGTCACAAAGATTCAAGAGGCAGTGTCTCCATCTCCAAATGATGAAAACTTTTAAAAATTATTTTATTAGCTGATGAAATAAAGCAAAAATAAATAATACTGCCATTTAGTTGATATGAAATCACTAATACTGTGATCTGGCTGGTCCCAAGATATGACTGCAGTCATCATAGTTCCTACGACACTCTCCAGTTCCTGCTTACCCAGTTGAGCCACAGTCTGTGATGCCAGGCACTGAATTAGACTCTGTGGGCACAGAAAAGTTAATCCTTGGGTCTCACTACTAAGGAGCTCACAGAGTAGAAATGAAACCGGGGACAACAAAGAGATCACTACACCATGGCATGACAGAAGACTGTCTGGATCACAGCAAGCAATGGACGGTGGGCTGTGATACTGCTTTGTCTGGTGCACACCACAAACCTTCCCTTGGAGAGGGCCTCCTAGGCCTTGACAGTAATTTCCTCTGGCACTCTCTTCCTGATTAGCAAGATTCCTAATAAAACCAGTGCTCCAGAGGGTCAGAAACGGCATCATCTTGTTCATCACTGTCCTTCACCCTGGATCCCAGCACACTGCCTGACTCTGCTTAATGATTCTCTGTTGAATGAAAGAATGAATGAATGAAAAGACTCCACTGAGGAGGTGGTATTTGAACCACAGCCTTGAAGGATGAAGGTGGAACATGCCAAGAGCAGGAGAAAGTGGGAGTAAGAAACAGATTTGTGTCCAAGGCACGCAAAGGTCTGGCAACCTAGACCTCATAGTTTCTTGTGTAAATGAACTTAGCAATGGGCAGAGAGGAAGCGATGGGAGATCAGGCAGAGATTTGGGTTAGAATCAGCATAGAAAGAGCCTTGTATGCCAGACTCCATCCTGGAGGCCACGGGGGATTCACTGATTTTTGTAAATAAGACATAACGAAGTTAGCCTGTTTGATTTTGTTCCAAACGATAACCAAGAGCAGTGTGGGAAGCAAACTGAAGGCTGCCTGGGCCTGGGCCAAACTCTCCCAGCAGTGCCTGCTTCCCCTGCTTTCAACCCAACCCTCTCTCTCTCTTTAATACCCCCCAATGACTAGTTTACATTTTCTGGCAAATTTGCTATTATTTTAATTACAGTATAATGAGTTCTCATGTCATAACCTCCCTCTGAGAGCTTGGACTATATTGCTCTGCCTATATTCTGTCCGCCTCTTGTAATGAAGATTCTAACCAAGGAATACGACCCCTAGCGTGGCCTCTTTGTTGGCAGGGGTTTCCCCATCCTTCGCAGGAAGAAAGCCTTGTAAAGACTCCATCCTATACCCATCAGGCCTGCATGTTCCTGCTGACTTCCAAGCAACTACCTGGCGAAACACCGGCACCCTGTGTGCGTGGCCACGCCAGGCCTGCAGTTTGCCGGCAGAACTGAAGACAGCTCCGCCACAGAAGTCAGTCCAGATGCAACAGCCTCTCCATGGGTGAGCTGGTCTCCAGCCATCCTCTGGACCTCCTCGGTGTTTGGGAGGTCCTTGTTCTGAGGGCCCCTGTTCCAGTGTATTTGATACAAATAGCCGATCTGCTCACACCAACACCTTCCTCCAATCTCTCCTAGCGAGGAGCAGGCAGCCCCTGACCACCCTTCTGTCTGAGCGTGTGCTTTAGGGGAAAGAGCAGTGACAACATCCCCTTAAAAGAGAAACCACAAAGGAAGAGTCCAGAACAAGCAAGGAGGGCGAGAAGGCTGAGCTGGCCAAGGCTTTAAAAGAGGCACAGCTCTGGAAGCAAGCCTGAGGGCTTCCAAGATAAAAACCACTTTGGTCTAATAAAGGGATTATCGTGTAGTATTTAGGTGGGGGGTTACCGTGAAAAGGCAGGAAACCTCCTTCTCCTTAGGAACTCAGCACACAGTTCTCCTCTCTGCAAATAAGCAGAGCGCGGCAGAACTGATCTGAAAGCTCAATGGATCTCAGCTCTGGGCAAGTCCAGGACTCCCAGCCCAAATCCGGCCTCCTCCTGCCCCTCCAATAGTCTCCCCTCAACCTAACTACCTGAGCTTCGCCTGCTTCTGCACTTTGCAAAATGGCCCTTTGTACCCCAGGCATCCCACCTGCCCTCTAATTTAAACTTTAAAAAATAATAATAATAATAATCTTTCTCCTCTTTTTCTTTTTTTAGAAAAAGCTCAGCCTCAGTAACTTAAAAATAGGAAAATGGGTGTCCAGGAATAATGCACAGACCACTAGGACTAAAAGGATTGTGTGGCAGCCCTAATCCAAAGCAACTGGGGGCAGGCACTGCAAACATCTTTGCAGCCCTCACAAATACAAAAGCCAGCACCGCTTCGCATGCTTGCAGGGTCCTCAGCATAGGAAATTCTTTCTTTTCTTCTTTTTTTTTTTTTTTCCTTCTTCAGCTTTATTTGGCCTTTTTTTGTACTAATGAAAATCAGGCATTGGAAGTAATGCTGCTTTGTGTTTATAATAAAACCTCATTAATTCAGATGCAACTAATTTATAACTTGTGATAATTTTACCACAACAGAGCTGAATGTGCCGAAGTGCAATGTGATTTTCTAAGCAAATTAATAGTTTAAATCAAATTTTAGAAGGACTATTAAGTTCCCCAAATTATCCTTAAGGACGTTATTAGTAGGTATTTGTGTGCAGAAAAAAAGGAAAATTAAGGCTCATTTGTGGTTACAGCTCCACAGTCCACTCTCTTCTCTAAAACCCTGGGATACGGATGGGTTTCAGGACTCAGAATTTTTCCAATTTTAGGAAGTTAATAAAGTATACATATCATATATTATATTACACCCAGAGTGGAGTCTGAGCAGTACTCAGCAATCAAAATGCATGCATATTTACACTAAACGAGATAAAGGCTATACATAGCCTCATGTAACTTCAGGCCAGCTTATTCTGTCAAATAAGTCCAGATGGGCTCATGTTTTGCCAACAACAAAAAATTATGAAAATAACTTCCATTTTCCAGAATTCTGGGGTCTGCACTGTGGATGTGGCTCTGAGACCTGTGCTGAATTATCCCCTCACGAAAGAAACTGCACTCTGCTTCGTGAATCTGAGGTTGCTGCTCAAAGGGAAACTTTGAGAATGATAACATTGTGGTGATTCCAATAATGCATTTTCCTCCTCCCCATCGGCCTTCGCATCAGAGGGACCACCTGAGCGGTCACTTAACCTGCATATAACAACCCAGGTCTAAAGAAACCTTACTCATGATCCTTCAAACTGGGACAGAACTTCAACATTCAGACATCTGCCTTTCTCCAGAGATGACCACAGCTATGCTGAAGAAGGAAGATCCTAGAGCTCAAAATAGGCCTCCCACTCCACAAGCATCTGTCACAAGTGGATAACCCAAACATCTTCATTCTTCAAACTTTAGGCCACACACTCTTGAAGAACTGCTGTAGATTTCCGTTTATACACATGCCTAACCTAATCTTTATAAATTACAGTAAATAATCCGATGAAGGTCCGACTCAAACATCCAACAGTCTCCTGACAAGGTTTTTAAAAAGAAGTAGATTAATCCTACCTGGTTTGACTGAGTGGACAGAGCATCAGCCTACAGACTAAAGGGTCCTGGGTTCAATTTCAGTCAAGGGCACATGCCCCTGTTTCAGGCTGGATCCCCAATGTGGGGCGTGCAGGAGGTAGCTCTCTGAAATCAATAAAAATATATTTAAAAATTAAAAGAAGTAGATGAAATAGTTATCAACATTAAGCTTCAGGAGAGAAGTTATTAAGGAGAGAAGAAAAAATTAGTGGGAATTCACACTAGACACACTAACTGAGAGCCTCCTGAAGTCTTGTGTTTTTGTTTACACTGTCCTTCCTATTGGTTTATCTATTCAACAAACGTCTCAGTGCTGAAAAACATTACATTAAATATAAAGCTATGACAAATAACTCATGTTTCTTTTGCTTGAATAGTTTTCTACTGATTCTCTGAAAGAGAGGCTTGTAGAAATTATTTGGTGTCTGTTATTTATCTGTTTATCTACTCCTTTTGGGTTTCCAATTTTAAACTCTGAACTTGCCAATAAGCCATCATTTCATGTGAATTGTTAATCTCTTTTTTTAAAACAAAAATAATGAAGACATTTTTCAATAACCTATTCTTTGTGAGTTTCCCCTTTTCAGATACATCTTGTCAAAAATCATTCTTTAAAAAACCTTTAGAAAACATTTACTCCATTACTTTCTTTTTCACTTCAATATAGTTGTAATCTTTAAAATAATTTGTTTAATGTCTGCTTTTAAAGGATCAGAGATCTCACTAGAAATGTTCAAGAATTCAGAGACTATTTTACCCTCATTGTCTGTGAGTATATATCAGCCCTAATTCACCAGTGGAATTGGAGGTCATTATTTCTGAATTTGCACATTAAAAATAACATCTACCCATAAGGGAATATCTTTAAACCACAAATGCCAGAAATAACAATTGTATTAAACTGCATTTCATGAATACATAATAAAGTTCAATTTACTACTATTTATCATGTTACTTAAATTAAATCTATAATGGAAAGGAGATTCAGTTCTGTTTTGAAAATAATAAATTCCTTTATGCCAATTGCACAGGATTTATATTAGTTCCAATGCATCCATGTCAATTTATTTATTTATTGCTTAATTACTATTGCTTTCCATTTTTGGAATCCTAGGGGACAATTCAGATTCTTTCATGTATTTTTTTAAGCTTAAAGAGATATAGACACATATAATACATTAAAAATCACTATGATTTAGTTATATTTATTTATTAAATCTCGGACTTTAAAGAAAAAAAAGGCATTGTAGGCTTTGCTGGGATTTTTGACAGTTGCCTGAAGTTGCTAAGAAAAATCACTGTGAATGCAGACAGCAGTATTTTCAGAGCTAATATTTGTGTCCAACTACACACATTCATAGTTGAAGAACAGAAGAAATCCACCAGAAAATTCAAAATAAATACATCCATGTACAATTACCAGCACATCTTGGCAGAGGGAAAAGGCAAGAAAATGCTGAGAGGCTTTGAATTATCAAGTTATTAAGCACCCCTGAAGAAAAAAGAATTTCTGTTAATCCTATATTGAATGCATTAACACCCTTGATATGACTCTATCCAATAGTTATAATATAGCCAAGCCTGTCCCACTATATCACCATCTTAGTAAATGGCCACATGAGGTACCCAGTCACTCAGACCAGAAATCAAGATGTTAGTCTCTCCCCTCCTGCAATCATTTAGTCACTAAGACAAAACCTGTCCTATTCTATGACATCTCTTCAAACTATTCCTTCCCTCCTGCCCACACTCTGCAACTACCTAAGTACCAGCTTTCCTGATCTCTCTTGGGCTGGTACACTGGATTCTTAAGTAATTTCCTAAATGTCAAGCTGATTCCTTACCAGGTCCTCTATGACCTTGCCCCTGTCTTCCTCCCATCATTATCTCTCACCAAATTCTTTGTAAAATGTCTCTAGGCCTCACCAATCTATGAGCCACTGGCCCTTCCCAAATGTTCTCCTTCTCTGGGCCCACACTATGCATTTGTCAGGGCTCAGCTCAAGTCTGATACCCGCCCCCCAAAAAAAAGTCCTGATTTCCTTTTTGCTCCAAATAAAATGACTTTTCAGTATACTCTCACTCCCTATGCTTACTTCTAACCTAATATCTGATCATTTGTATTGTACTCATATGTTTACCTGATTTTTCCCTTCTTGTGTGAAACTTCTTGCAGACAGAGTCTGTGGCTTTATTACTCTATATCCTATTCCATACTCTCAGCATAGTTCATAGCATATAGCAAGTGGTTATATAACAAGTTAAGGGGAATCTGGCATATCAGCCTATCCATAACTCCAAGTACTTACTTCCCATGCTAAGTCGGGAATCCTCCCTGGTAGGAACAAGCTAACTATTGTGGAATACCCTCCCGCACCCTTAAAGTGTGCTTTCTAATGAGCTTCATATCTAAAGCCCCCAAGTTAAATTCATTTCCTTTGGTGGCATGTAATGACCACCTTTTTACTATGGCCTATCTTGAAAATGTACAGCTACTATTTCATACTTATCAGGTGGCAGGTTTATCACCAGTACAGGGCTCAAAAAATTCTTTAAGAAATAGCTTCCCAGCAGCTAATTTCTCCAAAAATCTCCTTTAAAGACCACATGAGGCTGGCTGAGTCAGCACTTCCAGTAACACTTTCTTCTTCCATGAACCTGGAAGCAGACAGTTATCGCTACTGACAGGACTCTGGAAGAGGGTGCCTTTGACCTAGAAAGGATATCAATGGCTTGCCTACAGAAGGGCAGGGGAACAGAACAGCCAGGTGAAGCATCAGGTTAGGAAGGGAGGGACAAAGCACAGAAGACACCGGCCAAGATCCTGCCACATTCACATTGAGATGGAGAAAACAAGCTCAGAATATAGCACCCATATTTTCGGGATCCAAACTCAAAATATCTAGGACATAAATACAAGTGTACAGTGGGAGGTAATCAAGCCAAATAGTTTAATAAGGAATTGGAGACTACCGTGATACAGAGAACTTAGAATTAAATAAAACTGAAGTTGTCCTTGGAAGACAGGATTCGCCTCACAGGAGATACCAAAAGAAAAAATAAGAGGAAAGATAACAGTAAAGAAACTGTATTTAAATTAGAACCTGAACCAAAAAGAGAAGAAAAATTCTATACCACAATTTTTTTTTATTTCAGAGCCCACATTTTAACAAAATGTAAAGGAAGAAACTACTGCATATTATATGCTTGGTTAGATCAGTTTTAAAATCATTGTAGCTAAATTAGACTTTTCTCCTAAATTGAAACAAGCAGAAAACTAGGCTTATTAAGAAAAATATCTTAAGCACAGAAAACCCTATTCAAATCGCTGACATAAGTCATCTGCTTATAGTCCAGAATATCCACATAAATTTGGCATAAAGGAAGTTGAACACATTAGTTGTAAGTGCTACCCAATTTATATTAAGCAAATATATCTGCTCTTCCTTGAACTAAATACCCTCTCAACAAGCTACTTTCTCACCTCAAGGGTGAAACTCAATGGCAGTTTTCAAGATAGCTCTGACACGAACTTGTGTATCAGAGAAGGGAAGAAATACCACTATAATCATGTTTAATCCTTTAAAACTGTGATTGAGAAGTGGCATTTGGGCAAGATTTAAACTTGGCTTTGGCCAGAAAAAGATTAAACAAACTCCGGTTCTCTCCCAGCCTTATTTTTTTCTCATTAGTTAGATGTTACATTGGAAATGAAATTATTATAAACATATTTAACTTGTTTAAATAACTTTAAAAACATAACTTATAATCAGTAGGGTTTCAAAATTCAATAAATCCTCTCAGTTATTAGTTGCAGAATATAGTTGAGCATAACCTAATAAACTTAAAAACATGGCTTTAAGGAATATTTTTTTCTTGGCAAGAATTAAATTGGCTTGGCTAATTTACATTGTTTTAAATTTAGAGAGCACTGTGTATTGACTCATGATTGCAATACATAAACCATTTTCATGAAATGGTCTGAATTAACCTCCATGTTATTTCTATAAACAGCACATATCTTTGCATGCATTGCAGTCTACTTAGATGGGATTTTTTTTTTAAATAAGTAAATTAAGCCTGTAATGTAATCCTTACCTAAATATGAGAATAAGGGGAGTTTAGTGTTTCATTATGTTCTAAATGATAGAAGCTCATTGTTTCTGTACGTTTTAATATACCAAAAGCAGTTGTATCTAAAGTTAATGCAAAATAATATAGCATTTGAGTGCATATTTAGAAAAGGTATGTAATAAAAATCAAAGGCAGCTAAAAACTATAGATGAAGTGATGACTGCAAAGTTAGTTCATTGATACACGTAACATATGCATTGGGCTCAAAATCTCCCTGAACTTATTGCTTAGAAGGATCCAATGATAACATTCACCCTAAAGACCATAATGAAAACAGAACTACTATAAAATTGTCACTGTCTATTAGGAACTGCATTTTAACACTGTTAGTAGCCACTTGCTATCTAATTATGGATATCTACATCAACTCAAAATATGATAAAAAAAAAAATATTCAGGATTAAATGTGTTAATAAAATCTGACAACAACGTAAGTCTTGAAGAACAATAGGTATGTGAAAGTGGGCAGGAAAAACACTGAAATGATCAATGGCTACTCTGTAAAAGAAAGTATATTATCTTCAAACAAATGACATATTTTATCCCTCCAAAGAACAAAGATAGACTTTAATTGCATGTTTTATTTGTCAAGTCTCTATGGTATTTTTTATTCCTAAGCTATTTGGTTATTCATATACTCTACACCCTAAATCTACCCTTCTACTACAAATAGATTAGGGAAAAGTGTTATGTACAGTCACGGATATGTTTGGTCCATAACATTCTAAAAATAAGTGAATCAAAATGAAGCATTTGATTTTCCTCCCAAACTTGCTCCTTACTATTCCACCATCTAAAAAAATGGTAGCATCATCCACCGCACCAATCAAGCCAAATTTTTAAGAATCATTCTTGGGTCCTTTCCCTGACTTCTGAAATTCCAGTTTATTGCCAAGCTCTGTTTCCAGTGTGTATCCTGAACCTTTGCTTCTCACGTCTACCACATGACAGCTCTAGGCTCAGACCCTAACGCCTCTACCTAGACAATTGCCACAGCCCTCGACTGGGAATAGAGTCCACAACCCGGGTGTGAGCCCTAGCTGGGAATCGAGCCATGACCTCCTAGTTCATAGGTCAGTTCTCAGCCTCTGAGGCATGCCAGCTGGGCCTCTTTGGTCTTCTTGATGATACACCTGCCCAACTACCATCCATTCTTCTCACAGCTATGTGAACTTAGTAAAAAGTAAGAAATTGGATATGATTCCTATGCTTAAAATTCTCAAGTGACTTCTTATTTCACTAAAAATCTAAATTTTTAGTATGGCCCACCTCTCCTGTCCTTCCAGCCACACTGGTGTCTTTTCTTTCCTCCAATGGACCATGCTCATTTCCATTTCAGGACATGTGCTTGAATGTAATGTGGTCTCTGCTTGCACCCGCTCAGCTTCCAGGTCTTCACATGGCTGGCCAGTTTTTACCATCTCCTCGACCACCCTATCTGAAGGAGTGCCCAACCATCTACCCCATCAATCGCCATCACATCACCATCTTTTGTGCCTTTCATTGTAACATTTCTCCCTTTAGAATGAAAGCAGCAAGAGGAGACCGACCTTGTTTGTCTGTTCACAGCTGAACCCCCAGAGTTGGAGAGTGCCTAGGACAAAGTAGGTACTCAATAAACACTTGTGGAATGCATCATTTCTGTAGAATTTTATACATTCACCATTTTTTATTATGTTTAGTTAAAATTGGATCCTGATACTTTAGGAGTAGAAATGTCAGTAGAACAGAAGATACTTGATATCACTAAAGGGGATTCTGAGTTTTGCTTAATCATATCCATCCAGAGGATCAAATTTGCTATAGATTTAGGTAATATGCCAGCTTTTCGTTTTTTGTTTGTGCTTTTGTTTTCTAATTCTTTTCTTGCTAGAACAAAAACTATTCCTGTTTGTCTGAAGAATTCCATGGGAAGCAGAAAGAATGTAAATAGCAATATCATCAGGATATCATCATGACTTCACTTTCCATTGTAAACAAAATAATTATACATAACTATTCAAAATAAAACAGAACCTACACTTTCTTTACTTAAATAAGTAGTTGAACATAATCTAAACAAAGTAACTCTACCAAATAAAGGGTGCTATTAATGCACTATACTTCCAAAAAACATTGACCAAAATAGTTATAATAATAACTAATATTTATTAGGCTCTTCTCTGTGCCAGAGACTATCATAAGCACATCCCTTGTTTTAAATAATTTCATTATAGCAAAAACTTTATATAAATTAACACTATTATTATCCTCATTTTACAGATTAATTAAACAAAAAACTGAAGACAATTTATATAACTTGCCCAATGTCACACCATTAGTTAAGTGTGATCAGAATTCAAATCCTTGGATCCAAACTCCACTTACCATTGCACTACATCACTTCATTAGATTAGAGATATCACATAAGAGTAGAGATAATGTATATAAAATTCCTATCACAAAGCCTAGAACATTGCAAGTACTTAATAGTGTCCCTATTTCTACACTAATGCCCCGGTGCACATTGAAAGGAAATTCATTAGAAAGTGGTCAGCAGAGTAGGACTAGATGAGATGGGCCAGACATGCCCTGGAGCCAACCTCCCTGGCTTGAAGGGCATCTGCAGAGTGAGCAGGGTCCTTCCAGCAGGTGGGTCCCTTGGCCTGGTATGCAGGGATCAGGCTGAAACCAGCTCTTCAACATCCCCCAAGGGGTCACAGATTGCAAGAGGGTGGTTCTTGGGTGATGCACCCTGGAATCAGGCTCCCTCCTTTTTGGTTCCCAGGTGCATCAACTGAGAACTGCTGCTGCCAAGTCACCGCAGCTCAGCAGCTCCAGCATTGATCTTCTAGCCCCGGGTGGTCATTGCATGTCATAGCTACTGGTCAGACTGTTAGATGGTCACTTAGCCATATATATATATATATATATATATAATCTGAGAGAAGATCTTTAGAGGACATTAGCCCCCACCAGGGGGCAGATCTCATGTCCTTGATCCTGAGTTAGGAAAAACTGATCAGAGCTGAAGTCAAGTATCAGCCTGGAGTCAAGAACTCATAGGTCAAGATTTAGGAAACAATTGGCGCAGCAAACAGGAAGTCAAGTAAAGAATATAAGAGATGAGATTCACACCTTCAAATCAACAACGGGTATATTGTAAATCTGACAGGTAAAGTCAAGGTCAGGAACACTATAAATTAGGGTGCGGTTGATAAATGATATTTAAGAGGCAGAATAAGACCAGAGAAAGTAGAGGAGTTATGGGCTTTTATTCCCAGTTGGCCTCTGGCAGAATTTTCTCCCATACCTCACTCTGGCTTACACACTAACCTGTTGTTCTTAGAACCCTCTGCATTTGCTCTTCCCAAGTCCTGACAACTCCATTTTACAGTGGAAAAAAAAACAGATTTGCATATACAAATAATATCAGAAACTTCCCAGAGACAGTGATAGAAGTGGAATTTACACTTAGGGGATATTCAAGAAAAGTCTAAGATGACTGAGAACCATCCCAACACTAAGAGAAATCACATCTATATGTTTTGCTTCATATTTTCCTTTCCTATTAAAGGCTAAGCCAGAAGAATGAGAATGAAACTGGGAAAGCCAAGAATGGGATGGATAGTATCAGCCTTTTCCAAATCCTGATAATCAATGACTAAGGGTAACTTTTTCCTCTCATAAGCACTGTCTCAGCTATATCTGGCTGATCCCATGAGAAGAAAATGGCTTTTATCAAAGTTTGCAGAAGCCAAGAACATGCTGTAAGCTTATAGGTACATTTTAGCAAAGCATCAGAAGTAGGATCCAGAAAATACATCTTTCTTAAATATAATATGAAATTATGTCAGAAGCATAAATACACATGTGATTTTAATATAAAAATAAAAAAATAGTTTTTACCCAAAGATCATTATCTATATATATAAAAGCCTAAGTGACCAGTTGACCAGTTGACTGTTCAACCAGTCAACCGGTAGCTATGACATGCACTGACTACCAGGGGCAGACACTCAATGCAAGAGCTGCCCCCTAGTGGTCAGTGCATTCCCACAGTAAGAGCGCCACTCAGTTGACCAACGGTGCCAGACCCTGGGCTCATGGCTGGTGAGCACAACTGCAGGGGTGCAATCATCTCCCCCTACAGATCCCTCCTCCATCTGGACAGGGACCAGGATTTGGATTGGCATAGGGACTGACTGGGTATGAGCCCACAGCCACTTCTTGGTCATGGGCCCACCAGTATCACTCTAGGACAGGTGCACAGAGACCGCAGCAGAGTGGCAGTGAGCCTACTGAGTGGTGGTGGCAGCAAGCATAGCTGGGCCAGGATGAGCAGGAGTGGCGCAGTACCGGGCCTGAGCTCTTCCCTGGCCACCCACAGCTTCGGCCTATCCCCACAGGCCAGGCCAAGGGACCCCACCAGTGCACAAATCTGTACACCGGGCCTCTCGTTTTTAATATGGTCAGAAGGCATTTTCTTTCATGAATAAACAATTATAAGAGGATGCATTGGCATTGAAATCAACTCTTTTGATTCACTTCTTATGCCCATTGTTTACAAAGTCTCTGTGAAACTGAGAAAGAACATGAAATCATTTATAAGTTAAACCTAAAGAGCAAGAAGGCATGGGAATCTCTTCTTTTTAAACTGGAGGAACTATTTCTCAGAAATGACCAAAAAGGGAGTCAATGATGTCACTGAAGTAGAATGTCAGACTTCTGAGCCACATATGGGTTTTCTGAATTGTGAATCTAATATTACAATATATTTTCCCTTCACTTCTTCAGGAATAAGCTTCCATCTGCAAAGTAATAGAAATTATCTACTTATAGGCACTGTGAAGGAAATTTCCTGGTATGGCAATCTTGTATCTCATTATCTGGTGAAAAATGTCTACATTTTCAGGATTATGAATGTCACTAATACATCTAAAATCAGCACATGTCAGTCATCAATATTCATATTGCTCAAACAAAACAGCTTATACTATAGCTGCTCATCAATCTGGCAGAAACGGAAAGAGGGGGGAAGAAAAGGGAGAAGTGAAGAGATAAAGAAAGAAAGAGCTCAGGGATATATTGAACACAAGACGGGTCTCCATTCATTCAGCCTAACATCTGCTCAGCCTGAAGTGGAACCACCTGTTAGTATATTAAATTAGAATTAATTTATGTGGAAATAAGAAAGAAGGGGAAAAGGGGGTTTTAATTCATAACCCAAATACATATATATTCTTTCCTTAAAAGAAAGCCTTTCATGGGGTAAACCAGTGCCATGAACAACTATACTAATTATATAATTAATTGAATAAATGAAATGTTTTCTATAACTGGTAATAGGCATATTGCCTGCACTGTGTTCATTGGCTTTTTTTTTTTTTCCCCCTCTCTCTCTCTCTCTCCTTGAAGAAAAGGCCACTGGTACCTCTTTTGGTAATTTCACAGCAGCAGCAGAAGCAGCAAATCAAACAGAGAGATTCTATAAGGATTTTAGCAACACCAAGGAAGGTCTTACCTTCTAAACACCCGTCTATTTACTCAAGTTTGTGGGGGATGTTTTCATTTCTCCTCAGCAGAGCAGATGAGAATAATATAACTCCAGCTAAGGATCATAAGAAGCCTGGCGCTGAGTAATGCAGAAGTCTCCATTAACCTCTCTGCCTCCTTTAATGAAAGACATACTGCTTTGCTTCCTCCAATAGTCTCAAATCTCAGGATCTCAAATTTGCTGAATTAAAGTGATGGATATTATATCTACAGTTGATTTCCTCCTAAGTTTGCCAAGAATGTCAGATGGTCATCGAGGAGCACCACAAATGAAGGGAGATTAGAAGAGCTATATAAACTTTTATGTGAATGTAGATAGATATTTTCCAGTATCTCTCACAAGTCAACATGCCTGTCATTTTTGTCTTTTTATAACCTGTGGAGTGGTTATCTAAGTTCATCACAATTAACTGGGACTCTGAATATGATAGCCTCTCCCAGGGTTTGTTTACCATCCACAATCATTTAGGATTTTTTTTTTTTGAGGGTGGGGGGATTTTTCTTTCAGTTACATTTTACTTTTTATTCCAACAACTAATATTTTCCTTTTCTAAAGATTCTTTTCATGTATGATAGCTTAGACCTTGTAAGGCGACTATCTTAAGCAGTGCTTTTGTATGTACAAGGATCATAAACTTCCTTGGGTAAAAATAAATGATGAGAGAGAGAGAGAGAGAGAGAGAGAGAGAGAGAGAGAGAGAGAGAGAGAGAGAGAGATTATTTCAAGTTGCATCTTATTGTCTCTTGAAAAAGTTATTCCCAAAAAATTGAGGCAAACTTTCCATAAAACTCTTTGTATTGTAAAATGCAATGGAGAAGCCAGCTTTCCCTGGAGACTTATCCAATTACAGGGACTGCATGGACTCACCCTAAGAGAGAGGAGCATTCAACATTGTGTTTTTCTGATCATGGTAGTGAGTGTAAAGAGAGAAGTCTAAGAAATTCAATTATCTCCCTAGGTGTCACTCAGCTTTTGGGACTCATATAATTGGCTATAAATAATACGAGTACATTTCGGGCACAACCTCTGTGGGTTTCATTACAAATCCCCTTGCTGCTGAGAGGCTAACAATTGGGCTTGCCATTTGGATTAGTTTGGGGTTGCAACTGCAAAGAGGTTACTCTGCCAACCATTGGTTTGCCTCATTTTCATGGTCTTTACATATTTTAATTGACATCCCCAATGTAACATTTTAAGCATGCATTGCCTTTTCAGCACATGCCAAAATGACCTTTTAAAGTAATGGCTTAAAAATCCAAAGCAATGCTTGATTACCAGCTCAGTACCATATAGCATAACTTTTCTCTCTTTCATGCTCCCGACAGAGAATGAAATTCTACAACAGCAGACAATATGAATAGGAATGGCTGATGTAATAGAATTCTAATTCCCTTAAAGACCAAACGAGTGGCCCACTCTGACTTTGTGTGGGGATTTCCAGCTGTGAAATGGGGTAAACTGTGGATCTCTACTTTATTGATTGCACATAGTAGGCAATCAATAAAATTTGTTGACTTTATTCTAATTAAGCCTTTTGAAAACTGAAGCATGTTGATAGAATGTTTAAACAGTGCCACTAAGGATGGGGGTTTTGTAACCATGCCCACATTTCGAAGTCATCCAGTGTTCCAAAGAGTTTTTCAAATGTTTTGAGTTTAACCAAATCCTAAACACATTATGCCAAGTACTATTTTCCTTTAAGTCCCAAACCCATGTGAATTCTAAGGGAAATTAAATCCACATGTTTCTGATTCATTTTTTACTTAAATCATTAAAATGCTGTTTTGGATGAGCCATTTGACTTCCAAGAAGCTTTTCTTCACAAACTCTTTTACGCCTTTTTGGTGTGGGGTCAAAAGCAGGAAGTCATACTTTGACAATGATAAATTAATTGTGACATCAAACACTGCAAATCCAAACCCAAGCACTCTAACAATACTTCAGCAGTTGACAAGTTCATTTTCCTAATTTTCTGCCAAGAAATGCTTGCATTTTCCACCCCTTATTTTGCCAGTATAACTGAAGAAGCAAAATGCATCACATATAAACAGTATACCACAGAAAATCCAGATTTGGGATTTTATTGTTTTTGCCAAAGGGGGCAACAGCACCACTTCACAGCCCTAGATGATTTAGACAGTCTGACCCAAAGAAAACTTAGAAAATATATATATATATATGAAATCCTTCCCACTTCACCAAACTTACTCTGAGCAAAGTGTCTTATATATGCCATGCCCAAACCTGATAGGAAGTTATACGGCAGTCATTCTTCTCCTGACTTCATAGTTCACATTGAGGTCCTCTCTCTACATTTTGCTCCTTAAATAACCTTAATTCCACCTCATTAGCTCTAACTTAAAACTTTCACAAACCTTACCCATCTTTTGGAAACAAGAAAAGAAACACTTCACCTGGTTGCTACGTGCCTCTAGCTATCTTCCTTCCTCATTCTTTCTTTCCACTTCCAATTCTAAGACTTTATCTCACTAACCATTCTCTCCCTACCACCGACTGTCTCCTTACCTTCTTGGTGATAATATTCAAATCTACATTTTTAGCCTTGATCTTGAATATTTACTGGACAAGCGCATGTGGACATTTTGTCACCATTTCTAACGCAATTTGATAAAAATTCAACCAAAACTCACTCCCTGCTGCTGATTTCTCTATTTGTATAACTGGAAACAGTCATAGCTTTTTATTGAGAAACATTCACATTTGATACAGGATGTAAAAATTTGAGACAAGACAATAAAAACACACACAATTATAGCCACAACACTATCCTAGGTGCATTGTGGTGATTATGATGTTGTCAACTGTCCGTTATATACAACTGGATTTTAATAGTGTTATCTACAGAGCAGCCAAAAGTCCTCTAACAGACACTCTCTCTCCTCAATAGACACTTCATTTCAGGCCACCACAAGTAACCATTTACATAACTTTACACAGTAAAAAATTGTTTGACCATCTCTTGCCAAACACTGCCAAATTCAAATCTTTGAGTACCAATAGGATTTTCATTTCCTTCCCCCCATTCATGCTATATAAACAGTTCCATGTCTTCCTCATCTCCCTGAAAGACTTTGGACTGTGATCCACTCTTTTGTTGATAACAAGAACTTTTGGAGTCTTTTGCTGGCTCTCAATAGAAATCATCTCTGGCTAACTTTCACCACAGGAAGCTTTGGGAAGGTCAGCGGGTATCTTTTTATATCAATGGGAAGCATGGGACATGGGCAGGAACAAAGGGAGGTGAAACAGCAAGAAACAGCCCAAGGCTCCCCCTACAGAAGCCTGGCTGCTGAGGACACTGGCCACGGGCACCACCACAGGTACTATGGCTAATTCATCCACTGTCCCTGTGGGTTTGCATTATTTCCTCAAGCTTCAGTGACGTAGGCAAAAGAGTAACCAATTGACCAAGCCAGGGTACTTAAATGTATCAATGACAAAAAAATATAGAGTGTCTTAAATATCCTAACAGAAAAATGATCAAAATATATGAATAGTTACTTTACCAAAAGATAAACAAATGGCCAATGAACATATAAAACTTATTTTACCTCACTATGAAGTGAAAATTATAAGGATAATAGAAATAATTTTTCATTAAAAAAAAACTGACAGAAAAATTAAAAGACTGAAAAGATCATATGTTGTGAATGGAAGAAAACAGGCACATACTCTGATGTATGCATCTATGATAGCATAGATTGGTGCAGTCTTTTTGATGGAAAATTGTCCATTACTATCCAAATTTACAATGTGTATATTCTCTGCCTCAGAAATCTGACTTCTAGAAATACAACTGAGAGAAATGCTCCACATATGTCCACAAAGATCGATGAACACAGATGTTCTCTGCAGCACTGACTTTAATTGCAGAATTGGAAACAACTTAAATGCTCCAAAGAGGCAGGTTAAATAAATTATGATACATTCCTATGTCATCATTATAAATAAATAGATGCATTTATAGATACTGCTTGAAATCTCTCTTTGGTATACTCTTAAGGAAAAGAGACAAGTTGTAGAATAAAATTTATAATCCCATTATATGTAAAATAAAGAAATGCATGTGTATCTATGTGTACAAAGAGAAAGGTATAAAAAAGTTATGCACCAGACCTAACAGTTGCTACATGTAGGGGTCTAAGAGTTCAAAGCTGCCAAGACAGGGGGCTCCCACAATTTGTTCTATGAACCTAAGAATTCCATGAACTTTCACAATAAGAATGTTCCATTTTTCACTTCAATATTAAGATATGTAGGGTACATGAGGCTCATAGATGAAGCTGGAAAAGCCTGGAAGGACAGTCTTTTTTAAAATATATTATTATTGATTTCAGAGAGGAAGGGAGACAGAGAAAAAAGAAACATCAATGATGAGAGAGAATCATTGATCAGCTGCCCCTTACACCCCCCCTACTGAGGATCAAGCCCAAAACCCAGGCATGTGCCCTAACCAAGAATCAAACTGTGGCTTCCTGTTTCATAGGTCAGTGCTCAACCACTGAGCCATGCTGACTGGGCAGGACAGTCTTTAACTGGAACTATTTATGGGTCCAAACAGGGCACGGACTTAGTTGTTAGTAGGGACCTGAGTTCAAATCTTTACCACTTCCCAACTGTGTGTAGTGGGAAAAATTACTTAGCCTCTCTGAGCTTATTTCATAAAATGAAAATAGCATCTTTCACAGAGTGGTTGTAGAGATTAAATAATTAAAGTGCTCAGCACTGTGTCCAACCCATTATATGAGAGTAATGAATGGTGACTTTTTCTCACTTTTCTCTTTTATAAAATCAGGGAAGTATAAGCCATCACCCTCCATTTTGACAGTTTCTTAAAGGATCCCATTATGTAAGAAACAATTTACATAGAGGATTTTTTTGGTGTTATTGTTGTTGTGTCCTTAGTTTTCAATTCACCTTGACTAGGACAGGATTCTAATAATGATCCCCACTTCCTCAGATAGAGGAGCTACGTCCCCAAAAGACCAAATGCCTGGCCTAAGTCATAAGCCCCACCTCTGAAGCATGGCTACCCAACTCTGACTCCAGTGCCAGTCTCCCCAAGCCCATGGCTTTTCCAATAGGGCCTTAATATATTATTCCAATAAGACCTGACTATGTGCTGCTTCTGAACATGGAGCAGAAGACCCTTAGCAGAAGAAAAAAACCATGCCGAAACAGGTATGGTTCAGTGGATAGAGCATCGGCCTGCGGACTGAAAGGTCCCGGGTTTGATTCCAGTCAAGGGCAGGTACCTTGGTTGCAGGCACATCCCCAGTAGGGGGTGTGCAAGAGGTAGCTGATCGATGATTCTCTCTCATTGATGTTTCTAACTCTCTATCCCTCTCTCTTCCTCTCTATAAAAAAATCAATAAAAATATATTTTTTTTTAAAAAAAGAAAAACCCAAGCATTTTTTTGAAATATTTCCACATGTAGTTTTGAGTATGACACTTAAAAGCCTCTTATTGTTGTTGTTTTTTTTTAAGAGTCCAAAATATGATCAATAGCAGGGAAGCTGAATTACTAATCCCTTTTGCCAGAGAAATTTACAACCAAATAGGGCTTTAGAGCCAAGATTTTCACAGCAATGAAAACGATGTGGCCAGAGACGGGAGGGGGGGGGGGGGGGAGGAAAAAGAAAAATGTCTGCGATAACATCCTTGGGATATCGCTAGGCTCCATTACACTATCCAAAAGAAATATAATAGGATTTGAGGCCCAATTATTACTTCCTCCATCTCACCCCCTTCATTTAACATATCATTAGTATTTTTAGACAAGTCCCCTGGGACTCTCACACTTGCGTAGGTGAGTCAGACAGCAAGAGCTGTGGTGGCAACGATCCAAGGAAACTGATCCCCCTTTTAATGTTCCTTGCTGGTTACCTGCTATAATGCAATTATCATGTACTGAAGCAATTTTCGGGAAAATGACTTGACAAGAAGTCTGTCATTTTGTAAACAAGAACAAACGTTGTAATTGGATCTTAATTACACAAATGCTCCGAGAGGTTATTTTTATTTCTTTGTTTGTTAATGCAATTATTTAGCTTCCCTATTTTAGCCTTGACCTTGCAGGAAGAGGGTATTTTCCAGTCAGCATAATGCTTTATCTTTGAAAGCTACAATCAATAAGGATAATTAATGATGCCGGCTGCAATGATAGCCTCAGCAATCATTATCCCACATTAATCCCTGCAGTCAGACTGGGGTCAAGGCCATCTAAATCATTCACCTAGGGGTGGAGAAATTCAAATCATTTACCAATTTAAATCCTTGCAAACATATCCCACTTTATTTTCAAAGCAGTTTGAATGCCACCTGGGTTTGTTTTGTGTGGTTTCACTGGGCGCTTTTTAAAAATAAAAATAAAAAATGACAGAATGGATACTTTATATTAGCCATGCAGTTTTGCTGTTTGTGTTTTGATAAATTAATGTTTAAAATACGCAGCACATTAACTGCTGCTGTGCCTGGAGGTACATGGCACATTTAGCATTTCACATGTTGTCCCGGTTTTAAAACAGGAAGGGGGAGGAAGAGGAAGACAGGGAAGGAAAAGGAAGGAAGGGAAGAGGATGGGGGGTGTGGGGAGGGGGTGCTGAAGGGGAGGCAGTGGCCTCAGGCAGGCAGACTGGGGAAGAAGGTTGAAACCTACCAGCTGGAAAAATCTTTGAGATGGAACTGCAGGCTTACTCGGCATTATGGAGGGGGCTGTTGGATGTGAGACCTCACCCTGGAGCTTGCAAAAACAGCCTCTGCCAAGATCTATTTCTCCCTCATTTTTGCCCTTTTTTTCCCTGGCTTTCCCTAACACGCAAGTTGGATGACTTGATGTATCTTCTAGCTGTCTGCCGCAGATCACACTCTGTTATAAAGAATTCCACTGGGCTTCCAAATATTTTTCAGTGGTTTCATTTTAATTAGTGTTTTGCTATCAATCATATTCTTGAGAAGATACCAAATTGACGTCTGGTCACTCCCTCTCCTCTCCCCCCCCACCCGTCTCTCTTTCCAGAATTAAATTAGCAAATGAAGAGAAGTTTGGAGGGCACTGGGTCCCAATAAATATTTGTTGATATTATATAGCCAAGTTCACTTCGATCTTCTTTTATTTTCAAGTTATGTAACATATGGTAAGGAGTTACAGCAACTAAAGTGAACTTTGCTGGCACTATAATTAGGGATTGGGATATTTATGGGTGTATGGGGAAATAGAGGACAACTAAGAGATAGCTGCTAGAAGCAGAGCAAAGATCTGTAAAACACTCAGCCAGGGCCCCTCTCTCCTCTCACTGTGAGAACTCCTCTGCAAAGACTGTGTTGAAAGCTGCCGAGAATTTATCACCCGTTGCTTTTTCATTATGAGCAGTGACTGCTAAAGAGAAAGCACTTAACATGTCTGAGCATAGTTATTATATTCGTGATAAGGAACTCTTTCTAATGAGATTTTATCACTATTTCACCATTTCCCAAATGTGGATCTTTGCTTTATCCTGGCAAAAGAAAACAGGAGATATTGAGGGTTTTGCAATAGATCTGAGTGAAGGGGAAAATGTAAGTAAAACTGAATTAAAGAAGGGAACAGTGAACTATGTACTTGAACATGGAAAAGCACATGTCATTCTAGGTTGGACTATGAAATAGCATGTTCCCTTCCAGCTCCCAGCTGTCTAGTAGTCTAACATCTGTCTTTCTAAGCTTGTGATTTTTTTCCAAAGAGCCGGGTCTTTGCAGAAACTATCTTTTTCCATCTTCATTCTATCCTCTCTGGCCTCTTTGCCTTGTGATTCTTCCGTGTGTGTGTGTGTGTGTGTGTGTGTGTGTGTGTGTGTAGCATCTACCTGCAGAGCTGGTGACACAATGTGCAGATCCAGTGCAAAATGAAAATGTGGGGCCCCATCCAGGACAAATGAAGACAGTTTCCCCTTCCATGGGCCAGTCATCCCAATCCACAGTGGAAGGGCATCCACCCTAAGGATTTACAGACTTTGCTCTGGATGCTCTAGTCCCTGGATTAGTGGTAAGATTTAGAAAGATCCCCTACTGTAACACCTGCCCAACAAATCATGGAGCCGCCAGCATGGGGAAGGGATGGTGGCTACCTTACCCTATTGAGATATCATGGGGCATACACTCAGCTCAAACCCTCTCCACACCTATATCTAGGCCCCCTCTGGGGACTGAGAGTGACAATGCAATGCCAACACCCCTCCATCTCAACAATGTGATCTAGTCATTATCCCTCAGCAGAGGGTGGTAGCAGTCTTGGAGCAAGCAAGAGAAGGGTTACCAGGTGAGGCAGGGCACAAGGGGCAGGAAGCATGCCAGTGAGGAGCCATCCTCGAGGAATGTAGAGGTGATGTGAGTCCAGGCTCCAAACCCTCCCGTCCCCGTCCCCCCCCAGCACACACTCCATTGTCCCATCACACTTCATTTACATAAACTCAAAGACAAATGCAGATTCAAACGTAAAATTATTAATAATTGCAAGATAGTGATTGTAGAACATTAAACCCCAAGCAAGGGGTCCTATTCAACTGCACTGTTCACACATGCATGTAGAAAGCCCTTCTATAATATACATGGGGAGACCCCAAAACAAATAAGACTCAACTCCCTGGCCTCTGGGAGATTATTGTCTAGAAGAGGACACAGGCAGGTTGAAAAGAAAAGTTACATCATAATGTGATATGGTTCACTGAGCACCTGCTGTGTGTTGGGCATTCTCCTGAACATCTCATGTGTATCATCAACATAATCCTCATAATGACCCCAGGAGTTAGTCCTGTTATTATCCCTGTTTTTAAAATACTGAAACTTAAGCCTAAGTATAGGACTCTCTTTCACGGCCCACGTAGAAAGAGTTCCAATTCAGGGTTCAGGTTCTGGAGAAGGGCCGCACACAAATGAAAAGAGACTTGAAGAAATTCAATTTGGCGATTTGGAAGGCCAGGCGGTAGTCCAACTCTAGTGGGAGAACTACTACTGCTCTGGCCCTGCCATCCCCTTTTATTGAGGCTTTGGGGAACACTTCTTAAGCAACATAAACAGAAATTTACATGTAGCCCTTAGGCAGGAAATAACAAACTTTCACAGACAAGGTAGATTCTGCTTCAGCTAACAAAATCTCAACTAAAGGTTAGAGCAATTAAGGTTTTTGACCAGCCTTCCTGGCTTCCTGTCAATATCTCTTTTTCAGTGAAACTGATTTGGTTTCCAGCACCTTAGAAATTAATAACTTTATCAAGGTTGTAAAGCTTAAAAGAGGCAGAGCCAGGATTTGACTGCAAAATGGATGCTCCCAAGCTTGGTACCTTGCTGCTTTCCTTTTCAGAGAGATTTGTGCGAAGTCTTCTATGTAAAGTGCAGAGGTCATGTGCACTGCCCTATAGGAGTTGAAAAAGGCTGTACAAAGGTGATGAATTTGAGCTTTTGAAAAATGAACTGGAATTTTCCTGTCAGAGAAAGAGAAGTGCTATATGTAGTCATGGAAGGACTTGGAAATTCAGGAATGTTTTATGCATGAAGTCAGGGATACATGGCAGAGCCAGAGAGGAATAAAACCAGTGAGCAGGGTGGAACCTGTGCAAGAAGTGTGACCTGTTAAGACCTTGGGCTTTATTCCGTAGGCAGTGGAGACCCAACAGTAACCACTAAACTGAACTTTAACATGATCGAATGTTAACCCTCAAGAAACCAGGCCAAATTTATATGGAACACATACCAAAAAAACACCACCAAAATGAATATCATCACTAGGAAATCATTCTCAACTATGTCAAGGATTTTACAAAAGTTCTTCAACAGTAAAGTCATTCTTCCAGGCCAGCTGCCAACTCAGCAGAAGAGGCCAAAGAATGAGTGAAGATGTACTAGTCAATGAGAATGGTCCCTTCAGGTGATTAGAAATGTGGGTCCATTCTCATGGCAGCAGAAGAGATGGGCCATGGAAGAAGGCCTCGTCTGGGAACTGTTATACTGTTATATTCTGGAACAGTGTTTGAAATGGACTAGTATAATGGAAATAAGTTTGGAATCCAAAATGGTTATTTCACTTACAGTCAATTAGTGGCCCGAACTGGATTGGAGTCAGGTGATGTCAGTTTTAATGCTGGCTCTGCTTCTAATGAACTCTGTGTTCTTGGGTCTGAATAGTCACTTACCTTGAAACATTTTCCCAGGAGACAGCTGGGTGAGACCAGATGATCATGTGCTTTAGAATTAGAGAGGTCAGAGTTCAAATCTCAACTCTGTTCCTTGCCAGCTGTATGACCTTGGGTAACTTACACCTCCATGAGGCTTGGTCTCCTTATCTATACTGGGGATTACAATTTTAATCATAAAAACATATTAGGTGTATGAAATGATATGACAAAGAAATATGTACTAGAATGGTACATATGGTAGGTGCCAAATATGTCTATTTCCCTTACTGTTCTAGTGTTTAGTCTTCTCTTCTGTATTATAAGAGAGTATTAGATGAGTTCCAAATGGCTTCTTACCTCCACTTTTCCTTGACTCTAGAACCTTCCTCAATTTCTCTCTTTGAGCACATGTTATATGCCCTGCACCGTGCTATTACCTGAGGATATAATGGTGAGCACTGTCATTGCCCTCAGGGAGTTTTTTTTTTTTTTTTAATCCTAGAAAGGAAGCACTTTTATAGGATTGCTCATGAGTAATAGCAAGGAGAATGAGTTGTCCAAGAGTAGCCTTTATGTGAGGAATGGATGGTCAAGGTGCCTTGTTTCCTCTGACACCTGAAAATTCCTATTTGAGAATCAATCCTTTGAAATTTCAATTATTGAATAGGAGAAAAAATACCTTAAGAAATGCTTGCCTAATGCTTTGGAGAGATTAATTAACTGTGAGGTAAGCATGGGAACAAAATGAGAGATTAAAAGGGAAGGCATTACAGAGAAGATAAAGTAAAGCAAACTTCAAACTCCACATCTGTAATATTTGCACTAGACAGATTGCCCTCACCTCAATACTCACCTAATAACCAATCTATGTGGGCCAACTCCCAGAATACAGCTTTGTGTTCAGAGGAGATGTTTGGGAATGAGTCTCCTATTTCAAAAAGTGAGCAGCGATAACCAAATTACAATAGTCCAGGAGCTACATCCAAATCCACATGTTCATTCCTTTTCGATGTTTGCTTTCTTTGAGGGATACAATGTCTTGAGATCTCTCTGTGAGAAATAAAGAGATCTCCCTCACACTGATCTGTCCTAAACATGAGGTCTGGGGTTTTGCCAGCCTCTCAATCACTTCCTGATGACCCTCAACACTGAATTGGCATTTCTTTGGCCTTGGTAAGGCATGGGAAAGAGGGTTGGCTGCTTTCCAAAGAGATGTAGGAGCAGAAGAAGGGGGTAAGGGTGGATGTTGACCTTACCATCACATTTTTAAGAAGACAGTGAATGTTGTATCTAAGGCATTTTAGGCTTCTCTTTTAATTCTTTTAGAAGCATCATTGGTCTGTCAGTGGTAGCTCTGCCCCTGGTATTACACACATGGTATGACCACTTAACTTGAGGAAATTTAGGCACAGACCAGAAAGAAAACATTGCTATTGTAAAGGCCACTCCAACAGCCTTCAGGGTAGATGAGGGCTTGTACCTGCTATTCCCTCTGCTGGGCCCAAGTTTCATGAGCTTCTCCTTGTGTGAGTATCTCCTCTTACTGAAAGGATTCTCTAGTGCTTCCAGTTATTTTTTATGTCCCCTAAGTGTGAGCCAGTCTCAGTATTTCACCTGATGTATAGGTGAAGAAAAATCTACCTAAGATATTTGGGAGAGGAAACTTTGACCCTATGCACTCCTTGCCTTACTTACTACCATTGAATCCTATATCTCCCCTTGGTGCTTCCTCCATCATTATTCTCTATGCAAACTCCAGTTCTGGTTGTCACATGCACTACGAAGCAAAAAGTGGCATCAAGGCTTAAAATATTCTAGTTGGGGGAAAATTTAGAGAGCATGTAGTCCAGTCTTAACCCCTGGGTTTCATAGAGAAAGATACCAAGTTTGTGGAAGTATCTTGCTCAAGGTCCTGCTTATAGAACTGGGATGAAATTTGAGGACTGAAGGAGGGTGATGAGTGTGTGAACAAAAATAATGGATGGATGTTAGCTGCACCCACCATATGTGGAAAACTGACAAATTTAGGCTCTGGTTGGTATATGAATGACAAGGGAAAGCAATAGGTGACAGAAATGGAGCCATTGAGAGAGGGAGCTGGTTTGGGGAACAGAGGGAGAACTCTGTTTTAAACATATTAAGATTTAGACAATGGTAGGACATGCTAATGGAATTGCCCTACAGGAAGTGAGATATCTGAGATTGGAGTTCAGAAATTAGGTCAGGACTAGAATATATTGATGATGGTCATTACCTGCACAGAGGTGAGAACTGAACTGGAAAAATCTGAGAAAGGTTAAAAATAAGGAGAGATGAGCAGACATGACCCTTGCCCTAATAAAGGCATATGTTGCAGTTCCCTATTTCTGACCATCGTCCATAATAGGCCTTAGCCCTGACCATTCCATTTCTACTGACTATGATAACAACATTAGAATAACCTGGGAGCTTTGTGAAACTATCAATGCCTGGGTCCTGCCTCCTGATATTCTGATTTAATTGATCAGGGATCCAGGCATTTGGAATTCTCCAAAATCTCCCTGAGTGGTGATGTTTAAAAAGTAGAGACTTAATCTTTTAGAGATACAAAATGAAATATTTATAGATGAAATGTCATTATGTCTGGGGTTTACTTCAAAATAATAATAGGCAAGTGCCCACTGGAGGTAAGGTATAGAAGAAAAAAAGATTGGCCCAATGAGTTGATAACGATTGAAGTCCTGTTGTGGGTACATGGGAGTTTATTGTGTTTTTCTTTCTACTTTCATATATGTTTGAAAGCTTATATAATATGAAGTTAAAAATAAATCAATATAAAATCTTTTCAGGCAATTCCACAGTGTACCATGTTGAGGACCCCTGAGACACAAGGTTCTTTGTAAGTAGAGCTCTCCTCCTGGACCCTCAACTCCGTCAGCTATCACTGTTAGATTTCCATGAAGATCCCCTCCCAGGCTGAGAGCAAAGCTTTCTTGCTTCTCCTAACTCTTCTAACTTAGAGCTGAAGGCCCTGACAGCAATCCACATCCTGATCTTAAATTCTCCAACAATAAAATTGACAGTTCCAGAGAAATTGCTCATAGAGATGACAAAATTACCCCCAGCAATCGCACTGTATTTCTTAATCCCTGATTACTGGTAACAGAGGCAGCAGCAGGCCTAGTGCTTGTACTCTTAAGTCCTTTGATTGAAAAATAACAAAAACATTGATTGAAAAAAAATGTTCTATTTAGACACATGCTTTCAAAAGAGATACATTAGGATGCTCTTCCCAAAATTCACCCATATTAGGTTAAAGAAGAGGAGGAAACTCACAAAGAAAGCTGAAGTTCTGATAAAAACCTGGGTTACTTTTATTAATAAGGCCTACTCAGTTCAATTCCATTTTTCCCGTGAAGTGTTCCTTAGATCGACATTTCAAAGAGCAAATTGAGCTCCTTCAATCGATCAGGCACAGCTGGTGGGTCAGGAGCAGCGACTCTTAAAAAAAAAAAAAAGAAAAAGAAATAGAACAGAATAGAAAATATTCAATCACATGTGCTAGTGGTAAATATTGTTTTTGTGAATATTAGTTTTACTAATTATAGATGAATACATGTGCGTATTCAATTGGTCTTAAAGTAGTCAAAATCGTTTTAAGTCCACTATCTTCATTTTTTTTTTAACATATTTTATTGATTTTTCACAGAGAGGAAGGGAGAGAGATAGAGAGCCAGAAACGTCGACGAGAGAGAAACATCGACCAGCTGCCTTCTGCACACCCCCCACTGGGGATGTGCTTGCAACCAATGTACATGCCCTTGACCGGAATTGAACCAAGGACCCTTCAGTCCGCAGACCGACGCTCTACCACTGAACCAAACCGGCTTCGGCTATCTTCACTTTTTATGTTCAATTTTATGGCAAACCTGTTTCCCTTCAGATGCAAGTGAATCAGAGAGGTCTGGAGCTTGGGGTATGCCATGAGTAACTGAATAAGTCAGGAGTCTAAAAGGTCAATGAGATCAAGTCTTAGGAACAGGCAGTCAGGGGAGGAAAAAGAAGTAGCAGAGCTGGCCGAAACAGGTTTGGCTCAGTGGATAGAGCATCGGCCTGTGGACAGAAAGGTCCCGGGTTAAATTCCGGTCAAGGGCATGTACCTGGGTTGCAGGCACATCCCCAGTAGGGGGTGTGCAAGAGGCAGCTGATTGATGTTTCTCTCTCATTGATCTTTCTAACTCTCTATCCCTCTCTCTTCCACTCTGTAAAAAATCAATAAAATATATTTAAAAAAAAAAAAAAAAAGTAGCAGAGCTGGGATGCAGCAGGCAAAGTAGGTCAAATCAGGCACTGAGGATGCCAGACAAATCCAGGTGCATTACTAGGTGGTTCTGGAATCCCTACATTACAGTGACCCCAGGAATAGGAATCTCATCAGAAGGGCTATTGCAGCTTAAAGTTGTATTTGCATGATAACTTCCGATTGTATTTGCTGGTGGGTCTAGCGGGTTCTAATGGAAATTGTGGGGAACATAAAGCTCTACCAACCCATGCCACCAAGTCACCTCCTTGGCACAACCAATAGGTCTAAACTCTAAGGAAACAGAAATCAGTCAAAGTCAAGGTGGATTCTGAGACCCAAGCCCCAGATGGATTTCTTAACTTCAGTCCTATTGCCTTTCAAATTGCTTGTTGGGCACAAGATCACCAGCATTCATCCCACCAGCAGGGGGCCTTATAGCCTCTGAGGAGGCCTACAGGCAACACCCATGGCAGGTGTCTGGGTGAGACCTAACAACCAACCACCTGAAATAAGCCAATAGCAAAGGAGATAAGGGGTGGAAATGGATTCAAGAGATATTACAAAGGCAGAATGACAGATTTCTAATTTGCTGGAAGTTTGGGGGGCGGGGGTGGTGTTGTAAGAGAAAGGGGACATGCTGAAATGGCTTTGTAATCTAGAGTCTCAGTTACTGGGTGGTCTTTCCTTTGGGCAGGCTGTGCCCCAAGGTCACAGGGTTACACTGAGCTACTTGCCAGGGAACAGCCTGAGTGAGTCTATTAGAAACAAGTCGGGAAGACATAATGGGATTGGAGGTCACCACTGTGAGAGTCAAAGAACCAGAGCAGGGAATTTGCCTCACAAGCATCAAAAACTATTAGGACCGTCATGCTGCATCATCATAATAATATCCCAGTCCTGCACTTGACTACATGAGATAAGATCTGTCAATACACTCGGAACATAGTTCCTAACAGAGGTTCTGTCCGTGTTAGTTCATTTTACAGTATACAAAGTGTTTTCCCAAACATGGACATCATCCCATTTAAGTCTTGTAACAACCATGCAAGGGAGTTAAAGAGGATAGTGTTAACTCCACTTTGAAGATTATGAAACTAAGACGTTACCCAATTAAGTGATTTTTGCCAACCCAGTAGGAGGATTTTGCTAAGTCTTCTCCTGCTTCACCTAGGGAAAACCAGCACAGGGAGTTTGCTCAAACATTCAAAACCAAAGAAATAGGATTGGGTTCCTGAGAAATAAGAAAGAGAGCAGATAAATTAAACTAAGCAGCTCCAGGTAAGTGACTACCTAAATAGTAGATTATTTAAACACCAAGAGACATTACTTATCAGCTGAAAATAAACACAAGGGCCTCTTAGCCTGAAAGGGAGAAATCTAAGGGAAACACAATCTGGTAAATGTAATGAATATTTTTAAATAGCATATTTTTGAAGTCAGAAATATTATATATATATAATATTACAAATATATATATATACAATATATATATACAAATATATATATAAATATATATATAATAAATATATATATAAATATATATAAATATATAAATATATATAATAAATATATATAATATATATATACAAATATATATAATATATATTATATATATAATATTACAAATATATATATTATATATATATATATATATATATATATATATATATATACACATACTAGTGGTTCAGTGCACGAAATTCATGCACATTAAAAGGGAATTAATTAGAGAAAATATTTTAATATTGCTATTTTCCCTTTCTCTATAATAGAAGTGTCAGAGATATAAGAAAATTAGTAAAATGTATATGAAAATCTTCCTCCTGTCAGAGTCTGGGGTACGTCATGAGACCCAGAGTCAAGTCCCCACCCATCTGCACATGCCTTGAAAACATGTGAGACCCAGACCCGGCCGGCTCCACCCCCATTGGGTGAGATCCAGACCTGGCCAGCCCCACCCCTGTCAAGCCCTGCCAGGTGGAGGCCTCAGCCTCAGGTTCCCAGGCCTGGCCTAGTGACAGGGCAGGGGGACATGGCCTGAGGTCCCCTGTCAAGCCCTGCCAGGTTGGGAGGTGCAGCCTCAGGTCCCCCAGCACACCCTCAGGTCCCCTGGCCCAGTTCCAGGGCAAAGGGAAAATCCTGAGGTTCCCCGGCCTAGCACCAGGGCAGGGGTGTAGCCTAAGGTCCCCTGTCAAGCCCCACTGGCTGGGGGGTGTGGCCTGAGGTCCCCTGGCCCAGGCCAGGGTAAGGGGTCCACCTTGAGGTTCCCCCATCAAACCCTGCCAGGCGGGGGGCATAGCCTGAGGTCCCCTAGCCTAGCACAAGGGTTGAGGGCACAGCCTGAGGTCTCCAGTCTAGCCTTGCTGAGCTGGGGGCACAGCTCAGGTTCACATCCCTGGTCTGGCGCCATGCAGCCTCAGGTCCCTGCTGATTGCTCATTACAGGAACTCTGCCTCCATTGTGGGCGAAACCATCTTATGTTATGGGAACCCCGCCTCTGCTGTGGGAACAGCCATCTTGTGATGGTGTGAGGGTCAATTTGCATATTACCTCCTTATTATATAGGATATATATGTTATATCATATGTAATTTATATCTATGTAACATTTTATTTATATACTAGAAGTCTGGTGCACGAAATTTGTACATGGGGGGTGTGTCCCTCAGCCCAGCCTGAACCCTCTCTAATGTGGGACCCCTTGAGGGATGTCCGACTGTTCCTTTAGGCCTGATTCTGATAGGATCTGGCCTACTCAGCAATCTGACATCCCTCTCACAATCTAGGACTGCTGGATCCCAACTGCTTGCCTACCTGCCTTCTTGATTGCCCCTAATCGCTTCTGCCAGCCTAATCACCCATTAACCACTCCCCGACAGCCTGATTGATGCCTAACTGCTCCTCTGCCAGCCTTTTTGCCCCTAACTGCTCTCCCCTGCAGGCTTGGTACCCTCAGCTCACCCCCAACTTCCCTCCTCTGCCATCCTAATCACCTCTAACTGCCCTCTCTTGCAGGCCTGGACCCTCCCAACTGCCCTCCCCTGCTGGCCATCTTGTGGTGGCCATCTTGTATCCACATGGAGGCAGAATCTTTAACCACATAGGGGCAGCCATTTTGTGTGTTGGAGTGATAGTCAATTTGCATATTACTATTTTATTAGATAGGATAGAGGTTTGATGCACGGGTGGGGGCCAACTGGTTTGTCCTGTAGGGTGTCCCGGATCAGGGTGGGGTTCCCTTGGGGCATGTGGTGACCTGGGCGAGGGGCCTGTGGTGGTTTGAAGTCCAGCCATGCCCCCAGCAACCCAAGCAGAGGCCCTGGTATCTGGGATTTATTTATCTTCTATAATTGAAACTTTATAGCCTTGAGCAGAGGCCAAGGCAGGCCAGGGCTGCGGAAGCTTGGCACCCTCCATCACCAGGGAAACCCAAGCCTCCTGCTCACTCCATGACCATCCACCACATTGGTTGGGTTAATTTGCATACTCACTCCTGATTGGATAGTGAGTGTGGCTTATGGAGTGTAGCAGAGTGATGGTTAATTTTCATGTTCCTCTTTCATTAGCATTTGGTATTGTATTACTCCTTATTCTCAAATTGTTTACAATGAAAATGAAATAAAATAATTTCTATTTTATTATTCCAAATACAGGAGGAGCTCCTTTATCTCTCAGGTTATTGATACTTGGAAGGTTTAAAGTCCTCTTAAAATAGGGACATCATAAGCAGTGAGGAACAAAAGCTTCTATTATAACTTTAACCTAAAAAGAAAATGAAAATAAAATTATGAAAATAAAATTCATACTATATTTAACAAAGTATAGACCATAATTACAACTAGTTGCTAATTCTTAGAAGGAAAAAAGAATGTGTCAAATATTGATTGGTTTGTTTGGATTTCATATAACTTTTCCAATCAAACTAATAGTAAAAGTACATCAGTCTTCCCTTTATACATGCCCAGAATATCCTAGGAAAGGTTATTTTCACAAATAGACCCAGAAACATCAGAAATTTTTCTAAGAAAAAAATTGACATTTCAATGGTTCTCTTTTGAATGTGCATAGTAAATCCATCCCTCCTGACTTATTGTCGACTCTGACAGACCTTCATTTGTTAATAATTTTACATGTGATTGAAGTAGTTTCCCAACATCACTTTTATCGGCTTCATGCTTCAAGTTCCCACCTTTTGCAAAATTTCCCATTTCCCCCTGCAATCATTTCCCTGCTTGCATTTTATTGGCAGATGTTTGTCACCTCAGAAACCAGCAGACAAGCATGTTGATGCCATGAGCATAGATAGACACACACTAATGCTGGAGGGCAGTGCTAATTTTATGAGGTCACTTTATTAATGTTTTATGATATAACTTTCACTCAAAGTAAGGAAATAGCTACTGAATATTCAGATGATGAAAATCTCCTGTAATGACTTTTTCTTGCATTGACATGCTAAGTGTGGAATGATATGCCCATATCTGGAGAATCTAAGTTATCTATGCACAATGGTTGCCTCTTCCTAGCACCACCCACCCTCTCCATTAGAAGTCACAACTCTTCACCATCTGAGGACAGTCCTACAGGTAAAAGACATGCGGGGGCTGCTCAATAGCCCCAGTAAGGAACTCCCTAACATCCCAAGTCTTATGAGAGACATTCCAGTCACTGTGCAGACCTGAATTCTTCACACGGGTCTCCATCCTAGGACATCAGTGCTGTCCCACGGACCTGCTCATGTCATCACTCCTCCTAGTGCTGTCCCTTAGAGACACAAAACCTGACTGACTTTTCTTAGTAGCTGGGCAAAGAGTGAAGATGGTAGCTCATAGGAATTAGCAGATAAGAGGAAGAGAAACCTCTAGCCCCATCTACTATGATCCATAAATAGAGACAGATTTACATGTGTGTCTATGGAAGGCAGTTTAGGGGAAAGGAATGTACATCTTAAGATAAGGCCAATTGCATTAGCAATGCCGCTGGTATTCTTGACAACCAGAGATGTCAGTACAATTGGAGCTCTAGGCCTTGAGGTCAGAAGCAATTAGTTGGATAAGGGTCTTCCTTTTGGCCACCACGTCAGCAATAGTCTCTCCTGTGACTTTTTAACTCAAGGAAAAAATTCTAGTTTAATGAGTCATCTTCTTTCTAGGCCAAGAAATAAAATGTTTGAAATCCTCAGGGTAAACACTTTGGAGAAGGGATTCAAAACTGAAAACTTGTGATCCTAACCAATCATAGTATCTGCATAGGCTCACTCAGACCAAGTTTTCCGTTTGATAAATATGGTGAGAGTTTAATATAGACAGTGCTCTGGAGGCAATGAAATTTCTCACATTTGTATGTAGCATTTCCAGTTGATTCTAAAAATGGCAGGAATGTAAAAACACGAGTCTGTTTCCAAGATGAGTAGATGTGGAGAGAAGCCTGCCCAATGTTGGATATATGCAAACTAAGTTTTGGTCCCTTAAATGCTGGACAACATAATTGGCAGAAGAACAAAGTAGTATTTATTGGTAGTGAAGAGGAGTGATGCAAGTTCCAAGCAGGGTATGTACTAGAATGTAGAGGCAACTTAGGAAATATTGTCTGAAATAAAAGTGAGTAAATAAGAATCCACGTGGAAATAGTGAGAATGGCTACCTGCAGGATGAGCCATTTTCACTAAGTGAAAGTCCTCTAACTACATATCTAATCTGACTGTAGAGAGGCTGGGAAATATATGTGAGCACATGGAATATTTGATCATCATTTACTAAATCTGCCACACCCCACCCATCTCATCACCAAATATTTTTTGTTTCCTTCCCCTACACAGAATATTCATCATTCCTCTATGAGGGGAAACAAGCCAAAGCTCCATTCGGCTGTTGCATCCAAGTTCATTTTGAGGGGTGATGTCCAATTCTCTCTCCATCAGATTCAGTTACATGTGACTTTTCAGGTTCCGAAGTCTTGATGTGAAAAAAGTAAGTTATCTACTCACTCACATATATGCATGTGCATACATACGCACCCACTGAGGTATGTGTAAATACTTCCATCTGGAAAGGGATGAATGGGGGAAGCATAGCAGCCCTGGGGCCCCAGCGGTTCTGGAAGCCGGGAGGACACTGGGAAGACCTCATACCCCTGGGAAGGGAGGCTCCTTGGTTAGGCTGTGATCTGTTCTCTGACAAGAGCTCCCTTTTTCATTGTTTTCCATGGCTCTTAGGTTGATCCTCTAGGTGGAGACGACTCTTCTGGCTTTTTCTTTGGCCACATCTGAAGTGAGGTTTGGGTTTGAGGAATTTAAACTCTTGGCTATCTCAACTTGCCTCCTACTCATTGACTATAAGGGGCTGCAGAGTTGTGTGGGGCTCTGAATATTCAAACATCTTTTTGTGGTTGCTTTAGCTATGTAGTTCCCTAAAAACTCTTTTTGTTTCTCATGTCATTGGATAGTAGGCAACCTGAGCATGTAGTTCTCAGTTCTGCTTAATTCCGTTGCTTCCTAGCCTCCACGCCTCCTTCTCTCAACTTCACAGTGGCTACTAAAATTAGGCATGAATGGGAAGGCCACATCTTGAGGATATTTGCTTTGAGGCATATTAATCAACTGAGAGGCATTTTTCCTCTCAATACCATCTCTTATTGTATGGATTTTAGAAACAGTTAACTTTTTAAATTTCTAATCCATGAATTTGAACTCTCTCCATTCCCCTTTCTTTTCTGCTATATAAACTACTTCCCTCTTTAGCTTGTCTCTTTCTTGCAATATCTTGCCAAATATAGCCAATAGCATGACCTATTCCTAAAGTTCTATTTTTCTATTTTCTCCTCATAGCACTACAAATTCCTGTCTAGTTATTAGAAGCAATAGTTTACCTAAATATTGTGCCACAACATAACAAGGAGTGTCATCCTTCCAGCTCCCAATATTAATTTACTCACAACCCACCCCGAATGACTGAGGCAATGCCCTATATTTCAGGTTTTTATAATGGAAGCAGCCTACTTCAGGACAACAACTTCTGCATTTTCACAAGATGTCATAACATACAACACCTTAGAGACTTAGCCAACATAAACTCTTCACTTGCTCCCATAATGCATCATACAAAACTACAGGAACTCCCCTCTATTCAGTAACTGAGGAAGTTCCTTCTATCCATCATGAGAGCCTGATCACCACCTATGGGCTAGCTTATAAAAGTACTGAACCTGTAAAGATGAGAGCCAGACCTTTGGCACACGCTAACAGTCAAGGGACTGAAGTCCAGTCTCATTGGATGTAGGCGCCTCTGTCTCTTAATGCCACCTTTGTAGAGGAAGCATCTATGCTTTCGTACCTACAGCTTTTTAAAGTATTGGTTTGTAAGCATTTGCGGGGTCATGGTTAGGGTGACCAACTATCTCAGTTCACTCGGGACTGAGAGGGTTCCCAGGTCACGGGACTTTCGGTCCTAAAACCAGGAGAGTCCCAGACAAACTGGAACAAGTTCTCCCCCTCCCCTTCCCCTTCCACCATCCCCGCCATTGTTCTTTTTAACAATCAGACAAAAACAGAAAGGTGCCCTTATCTGAAGAAATTGCTTTGGAAGTCAAACAAGACATGATCTTCCTCTTGCCTTTCACTGTGAACGGGCATGGCCTGCTTTCCGAAATAAGCCACAGCTCCTGGCTAAACAGCCTGGGCCCGCATTTTTGTGTGACTCTGATTAAGTGAGAAAGCTTTGTTGTGTTCTTTTAAAATTGAAAATATGTGGCGGTCCCTCCCCCAATAGAAAGCATGTAGATAAAGTCATAACAGGATTCACAGGAGAAAATATTTAACAGAAAATCCATAGGCAAACCTTCTCTCCCCCAAAAGAGAAAGTAGGGTCATGATCTCTTGCATTCAGCAAGAGTTCATTGTGAGCCTGAAGAAAGACCCACTCGGGGCCTCGGAGTCATGATGGAGTAGGTCAATTTTCTAAATAAACGTTCATTATATTTTACCCTTTGAAGAAAAATGTTGCTTGGCCTTAAACAAATTAAGAGTGCTCAGGCTTTTTATTTGGGGTGTTTTTTAGTTGAATATTATTAAAAATAATTACAGGCTGCGGATTTAATCTAAAACACAATCAGCACCCCCAAAGTCCCCCCGTGAGCTAAAGCATCCTCCTTCTCAAAATTCAAAATTAAGTGGAAATTCAGATTAGTTTTGATTTATAACCACATTATGAACTATTTAATATTTTCAAGAAGTCATTCCCTGTGCCCATATTAAATTAATTTACAACAGAATATTATATAATTTATATATGCATGCATATAATAAATTACAGCCCCACTATATAATTCTACATGTATAATTAATTACATTAACCATCTACGTTTTAAGCCTACAATTAGATAACCCTAAAAGACAACCCCGCTAGCATTTTTTAATAAATACTTGTGTTTAACAGAGCACCTGATAGCTGATAGAGCAGTGTTAACATCTGTCCCATTATTTCCAGAGGACGTTGGTTGAACGCAATACTATTCACATAAAATATGCATTTGTTCTTGACTGTCAAGTACCTCTATTATTTTATTAAAAAGTCAAAAAAGAATATAATCAGACTCCATAATTTATGTGTGACATTTTCATTACAGAAAACTTTATGCAAAATTGAATTCTAAAATTTAATTTCCTGTGATGTTTAAATTACTTACTATCTGGCTCCTCTCCAAACATCGTGATCATTGAAGGCCCCATATGAATTCTATTAAGGATACATTTTGCTGCTGCCAGAATATACAGGGCATTTTTCTAAGTAACCCTAAGAATATGCTTCTTAAATATATTTTGTGCCAGTTTAAATAGTTTTTCTCACACAGGAAAGAAAAGCAGGAACTTTTCTTTCTTTCTTTCTTTTTTTTTTAAACCACAGACAGATTTTCTCTGCTTCTCTCTTTCCCACCTCGCCTGTGACCTCTTATTCCTGATACTTTAACCCAAAAGAAGCCAGGCTGGTCCAGCCTTGTCAGTTAAAGCTCACTACATCCCAGGACGATAACCAGGTTCCTTCTGGCTTTCTTTTTCTTCCAGGCTATGCTGGAAAAAGAGGCTTAGTCTCCGGCAGAGCCCACAGTGCGAACATCTGACCCTCTTTCTTTGTTATCCACTCGATGTGATGGTGGGGAATGCCTTCCACCATTCCCCATGGCTACCATGTCCATGGGAGCCACTCAACTTAGCAGGATCATTCCCAGCATGCTTTGAGAAACCTGAAAATGTCATTGCACCTCACAGCTGTCGGGGGAAATAGGACTGCTAATAATGAGCAATGATTTAAATAATGAGCCTTTGAGGGAAGGAGGTTATCATGAAGTTACCTTCATGGAGTCTCTTGGAGACAACAGATCTCCCAAATGGCGTTTTCAATGGGAAAACATGGGCGTGTCATTGGTGAGGGGGAAGAGAAAGTGGGAGCAATTGTGAATCAGCCAAGGTGTGGCAGGATCCCTGCTCAAGGATGCCCCACATGGTCAGGCAGCAATCCTCGGGTTCATCCAGGCCAACTTCAGTAAAGGGAGCCTCCCTCCTTCCCCAGGCAGGGACACCACGAGGGCTTGGAGCACAATGAGAAATGAGACAGGGTTCCTTCCTTGAGGAGGTCATAGTTCAGTAGAAGAGTAATCCCTTCAACTGTGCAAAACTCTACATTATACGTGATTTGACATGTTTCATTTGATGGTCTCTTCCCCATGAGGCAGGAGGCCAGGTGGAGCCACATCTAATGAATGAAGGAACTAAGCCATACTTGAGTGATATTCCAGAGGTCACACCACACAAGTTAAGCGGCCAGGTCTCCTGGAGACCAGGCAACCTGCTTTAACTCAGATCCTACGCTGGACTTCAATGGAGGAAACCATGATAAATGTATGTCCTGATACTGGGCATGGGGGAGCACCAGCACATGCTCTCACTCCAGCCTCTGCAACATCAGAGAAGTAACGTCAACTAAGACATCCATCCTCATAGCTTTCCTCATCCATCTACTTCTGAAAATGTCCTCTCTGGTCTGATCTGGGGGTCTTGAGGATATCATTCTACCAATGTCATTCCCCCAGGCTGTTAGCACTGCCTAAAATTCCAGCACTGTGAAAACTTGTTTTTTCCTTTTTAGGCACTCTCTTTGAAAAGATCAGCCTCGGAGAGCTAATAGAATTAAGCCATAATGAGCTAGTAAGATGCTCTTGAGGGTGAATTCATCAGGTGCTTTTCTCTCAAACACCCAACATATCTTCAGAACCATCCATTGGGCACTGCAAACATACCACCAGAATTTGGGAAAGTGTCTCCAAGATAGCTGCTGCATCCTACCTGCTCCTTTCTCACTTATAGTCCTGCTCCTTAGCCTTTAGACTTGGCTTTCCCATCAGGTCTCTCCAAAACACTGCCTTCAACTTCCCAGTGTGAGCTCTGCACAGGCCCTCATTTCCTGCACCCAACTTGCCTAATCATCAGCACACCAGGTAGACCATTGGCTCTCTGGACCCCAACCTACCATCTAGTGCCCTGAGGCACCAAAGAGATGGAGACTTAAACTAAAGCATGTGAGAGAGAAATTTTTAGAATGCATAATGTGGTATGTAGTGAAACCTGGCTTCACGGGCCCCGTGCAAATGGCCTGTGGTCTGAGTGGGAAAGGAAGAGTGAAAGGAGGGGAGGGGGGAAGAAAAAAGGGCACTTCCAGGCTTGACCGCCCTGAGAAGTCAACTGGTCCATTCCTCTTTAGCTTTAGAATTTTGAGGGAAGGTCCTTACAAAAGTTCAATGTAGGAGAAGGTATTTGGCAGAATAACTGATAATTGTGAGTGTTCGACAAATAGAATCAATAATAATAATAGTAACTTATGAATACCTTAAGGTCTGTTACTAGAAAGTTTGACAAGGGCTTCCACTTTTGTTCAGCAGGTGGATGGAAGAGGATGAGAAAGTGAGGAGAAGCAAAAGTAAGTATTCCAGGGAGAGAGGGCTCCACTGTGCAAGGACATGGCGTGGTGGTATGTAGGGGATCTGCAGTCAGCACAGATTTGTCCTATCAAAAAGTATCAAACGTAAAAACATAAAGTGAAAGTGATAAGGGGAGAGAGAGGCTAGGGAAGCTTGGGGGTCTGTGTTTTTGGTAAGGGGTAAACTTTAGCCTTTAGCAGCATAGAACAGAAGGAAAGTAACATTGACCAATAAATAAGACTTACTACCTAATAGTGGCCAAAAGCCCCAAAAGGCTAATTTAAGTGGATGTGCTGACTCTATTGTACTTATACCCTCTTAAAGACTAGTCTCACCTTGGTTTGGCTCAGGCATCACTTCCTCTGGGAACTTTCCCTGGACTATTGGATGGACCCCATTAGCACCTTAGTGTGGCTGGCACAGCCTCTTGGGCCTGCCCCCCCCCCCCCCTTAGCACTTACACTCTGGTGGGCTTGGTTGGCCACACCCATAACTGTGGGCACCATTATGGCAACACTGCACATTGGCCTGCATTAGGGGCTGACCATTTGTTGAAGGAAACTTTCCTTTGACCTCATTTCCCCTCTCTCAAACAAACACTCTTCCAACTATCCTCGAGAATCATTCCCTTACTTCCCTCAGGCCTCGGCTTAAATGTCATCTCTTCAGAGAGGCCTTCCCTGACCTTTGTAAAATTGCTTCCCCCATCACTTTCTGCCTTTTTAGTTGGGCCTTCTTTATAGTGCTTAACACAACCTGACTTGTTTGTTTGTTTGTGTTAGTAGTTTTTCTTTCTCCATGAGAGCAAGAAATTTGTTGTTTTGTTCACTACTGAATCCCTTGCATCTAAAACTCAATAAATGTCTGAATGAAAGAAAGAAGGGGGTGGGCGGAGGGTGTATATCTTTAAATAAGATAGGAAGACACTAACATAAGGTCTTCATTTCAGAAATCTGAAAGACAGTTTCCTTAATGAAGCCGGGTGAGTTTTTTGTTGTGGTGATAGTGGTGGTTTCTTTTTTTTTTTTTTTTTAATCTTTGTATGAAACTCAGAACTACTCACTATTTAACCCTGCCAGCAAATATGAGTTTCCCCTGCTGCTGCTGCTGTGATCACTGTGGTAGCATCAACCAGGAAATGAAATCTTAATCATAGCATCTGCCACGCACCCTTCACTTAGGTACAAGCCCACAAATGAAACCCCAGCAAGGCAATCTCATTTCACTAAAACGTGGTCGGGCCCAATAAGCTGGGGCTGGTGCTTGCAGCACGTTGTCCCGCACCGTGCTGCTTAATCTTGACAAGCTTCAAGGTTTATAGCACCCTAGCCTTTCACTTAAACAGAAAAGCATGCACTAGCCTACTGACTTAGCAACCCACAAGCACTGGTGTTGGAGAAGCCTACCTGGGGCTTTTCAGTATTACTGCCTCAGTTCCTTGCCAGGTGAGAAAAAACAAGATTTTTTTTTTTTTCTTTAAATCTTTCGGGGCCTACGATTACCACCGTCATTATCAGTTTACAAACTAATGACACTTAATGTTGATGGAGAGAAAAGGAAGACAGGTCATATTGGATCCAGCTTGACCTGCCCATGAACACAGGAACAGGGGAATGGGAGGGAGAGGAACAGCCCTCTTCATTTCCCAGAGCTCCTGACCTGCTTCCTGTTCCAACCTGCCGGGGCTGCAGAGTGATTTCCAGGTACCTGACTGGGGCCCGGGGATCCAAATGTTGAGCCCTGTGAAAAGCGATTAACATTCCAGAGCAAATGTGTTACCCGCAAGAAAGGCCACTTCCAGGAGCACCTGGAGGCCACTGAGCCAGGTGCAGGTTGGTCCCCGTGACCTCAGGGAGTCACTCGCAGCTCGGATGTCAACAGGTGAGAGCAGCAATCACTGGGGCAGGCAATTTTATTGATGGAATTGGGTTTACAAATTACCCTCAAAACGTTACTAAAGTGAAATATTAAATTCCCCATTCCCTAGCGGACTCCTTTCGCATTGGAAGGAAGGAAAGGCAAAACACCACCTTTCCTAATATCCATGTCCCCATGACAGTAATACCTATTAAGGAGACGGAGGTTTTTTAGGACTGACTATAATGAAGACTTGCTGTACAGATACAATCTAAAAAATAGGTCTAAAAATAGATCAAATAGCTTGATCAAATAAAATCTAAAAGTAATTACTACAAGCTGGAAGGCTCCAGAAAGCATCTATAGGCTGGTTCCTAATGTGCTGGAAACTTCTCTTAATGAATGAAGGCATAAGAACCAGCTATACTTGAGAAACCACAACACTACCAATATCTTTCAACATCCACATTCTGGCGGTAATTTGGGGTCGTGGTGCTCCCCTTGATCTCAGAGGGGGCAACCGTCCCCAAATAAGCTTCAATGCTTGAATGATGGACTACAAACAATGGCCCCCAATTCTAGATGCACATTAGATTGATCAATTACACATCCTGGTCTCTGTAGATGGGGTCCAGGCAATGGTGTTTGTAAAGATTCCCTCAATGAATTAGTGAAACCAGGGATGAGAACCAGGGTTTCTCAAACTTGTCTGGATAAGAATCACTGGATGACTCATATTACAAGGCAGACAGGTACTTTCCTTCCAGAATCTGATTCAGCAGGACTGAAACAGGGCCCTGGGATCTGTATGCTTTTACAAGCACCCTATGAATTTTTTATGACCAGGCAAATGTGTGAACCCATGATTTAACATACCTCCTCACTTTACAGAGGCAGTCTGGTGTGATGCCTCAGTGTAAGAGCCTCATGGGTGGAGCTACTCCTGATGTAAATTAGTATTGTCCTCAGAACCTGATACACACAGTAGGTGTTTCATAGATAATTTTTGAATGAATAAACATACTGATGAAAAAAAAGCATCCAAACTGATTTCAAATTTCTTATCTGGCCTCTTAATGATCACATACTCTTGGCCAAGACTCAAGACTTTGATCCTTCATATTAAATTAAGACTGAATCCACCTACTGCTACAGGGATCAGATAAGATATTGTTTTCAAATATCCTAAATAATAAAAGGGAAATAATGCAAATTGGCAAAACGATGGATGAACCAGTTGCTATGACGTGCACTGTCCAGCAGGGGGAAGATGCTCAATGCAGGAGCTGCCCCCTGGTGGTCAGTGTGCTCCCACAGAAGCCCGGGCTCACAGCTGGTGAGCACAGCAGCTGTGGCAGGAGCCTCTCCTGCCTCAGCCACAGCTCTAAAGATGGCCAACTGAGGGCTTAGGCTCGCTCCACATCCTGGACTGCAAGAGGGCACAGGCCAGACTGAGAGACCACTCAAGTGCATGAATATTGTATACCAGGCCTCTAGACTATATATATATATATATATATATATATATATATATATATATATATATATCCTAATATGCAAATAGACGAAAAAGCGGAACAACCAAACAACTGAATAGCTGGTCGCTATGATGTGAGCTGACCATCAGGGGCAAGCGAGGAACATGGCATGCGTCAGCAGCAGGCAGCAGAGCGAGGAACATGGTGGGCATGGGCTGTGGTGGAGCAGGTGAATAGGGGCACCAGACCAAGGCGCGGTGCTGGTCACTGTCATCGGAGAGAGCCTCTGGTTGTTACTAAAAATGTTTTGCTTCCTTGTGCCATGGTCCCATCTGGGACATGTGCCTGCTGCCGGCCCCATTCACACCCGTTATTGGTGCCAGAGCAACCACTCACACCCATTGTCAGTGCCTTCAGTGGGTGTGAGCAGCAGCTGCTGGCCCTCATCACCTCTCAGGGTTTCTCCACCTCCCTCAGCTCCTGAGGGGTGATGGGGGCAGAAACTGCCACTTGTGCCTGCTGCTGGTGCTAGCCCCAATCGCTCCACGCTGTCAGCATGTGTCAGCAAGTGGGGTCAGCGACGGCAGAAGCAGGGCTGCCGACAGATAGAAGACCAGGCGCAGTGGCAGGAGGGCTGGGCAGGGGCACAGAGGATGGGCCAAGACCTTTCAAGGTGCACAAATTTGTGCACTGGACCCCTAGTTTTCATATAAAATTTTAGAAATACATTAAGCATTGTCAGTATATACAGAAATTAAGGGTCAGAAGTGAGAGCAACTCTCACTTCAGAGAGTTCACGAATGGTAGAACTAGAACTAGCCCAAAGTTCCCTAACTCCCAGAGAGGGCTACTCACCACTCTGCCACTGGGCATGGAATTTTCTGGTAAGTGGCTCAGCTGAAATACTTCACCTAAACTAATGTGGTAGCACTATCTCTTCAGGAAGACATTTGCCTTCAAATCTCCCCAAAAGTTCATAGTTCTCAGAATTGAGCTTCAAGCCCCTAAGTGAGAAACCAACAGCCACCCAGGGGAATATTAAGGTTCCTGCATTTTTCTACTGGAATAGGATGTAGGAGGGGAAATGGGTTGTACACCTGCTGATGCCCGCACACAAACAAGCTCAGCCAGGTGAGAAGGAGGCAGGCCGTAGAGATGTGGGAAGACACTTGGAAGGCCTCAGGTCACTGTTAGTCTGAGTTCTGTTCATTCCTTGGCTACCATCTTTCACAGTGGTAAGGGTGTTCAAGAGTGGCAGAGGGAGGCTGAAAGGAGGTGGTAGGACAAAGTAGCCTTCCACCATTGGAAAATATAGCAGAACTCATGCCAGCCAATGGCATATCAGGTTATCATTTTTGTATTATAATAGAAGTTCTAGAATCTCCAGTTCATGATCTGGACATGATTTTTTGTTTGTTTGTTTGTTTGTTTGTTTTATTTCATTTTGTTAGTAGTTAAAATACCAACTGAAAATATGTGATCATAACCTTGCCTGCTTATTCATCTTATTGACTAGGAGAGATCTTTAGCTCGTTAGCCTAGATATAAGGCCCTGGTTTCATGCTGTGTGTTCTCTCTGCTCTAAATAGTTTTCCCTTCCTTTTTTCTTGGTTATCTCTAACTCCTGCTTCAAGATTAAGATTAAATTCCATTTTTAATGTGGCCCCTTATCCTGGTCCCCATTAAGCTTTCATTTCCTGTGGGATTCTTGAGAGGCAGTGTGACATAGATGGGGGAAATAATGTTTAGAAACAAACACAGGGAGAGTTCTGCAATTCATCTTGGACAAATTCTTAATCTTTCTGAGAATGTTTGCTGTATTCCCCTATCTATTTAAAAAAGTATAATGTGACCTATGACAATATATAATGGTTTTTACCTGGGATTATTGTGGTAGTTAAATGAGATGATGTAAAGAACTTTGCATAGTCTCTAGAACATACTAAGGTATCAATTAATGTTTAGTTTCTTATACTTGGCATAAAATAAATATACAAAATTTATAGAATGAAGAAATCCCTACCTGTGCCCAGAACACAGCTCTAAAATTTTTAATAGTCATATACCAAATGGCTATTAAAGGTCAGTATTGCTCCTGAGTACTTACCAATCTATCCCTCTACATTTCCTTCTCTCTTTTTATCCTTATTCTCTCTCAAGCTTAAGTTGTCATAAACACTCAAGTAGAACACAAATGACACGTGTATTCTATATCTGACATAGACCACAGGCTATTCCCAGTAAGTCTGAAAACACAAAATTCCCACTGTGCTAATTCATGCAGTTCACAGTGATCACTTCCTTTTTTCTAAATGCTAATAACTAATGCATTGAGTTCTGGCCCCAGTTCTGGGTCTTTTAATGTGGTGAGCATTTAACTAATGCACAATGGGGCTGCCCAGAACCATTGCAGTTGGGAAATTTTTTACCTGAGGAGACCTGCCTTGCCAAGGTAAAAGCCAGAAACTGCTTTTTTTGGACTCCCTTGGTGCTAGGCCCAAGCTTATGGCCCAAGCTTGGGACCATTAGATCGTGTTGGTCAAATAAGGTATATTTGGGAAGAGAGAGATGAGAAGAAATAAATCTTCATGTGGAGCCCATACTGACAGCAGACGGAGCATGGTAGAAAGCCATCCAGCATCCAGAGGTGTGGTAGGATGGGCTTAGTGCTAGGGTCGTGTATAGTGACCACGATGCCTGCTCCCAGTAACAGCAGTGCTGGGTCTCCAGTGGAGCCTCCACCAGTGCAATTTGGGAATTGTTCCTGGTCATACAGCCTCCAAGTCTGAGTGGCCCTTCTGGAGGCTCTATCTACCACCTACTATTATTTAGAAAATTCTTTTTCTACTTAAACTACTTAATGATTCTGCTGTTTGCAACTAGGTACCCTAACTGATTAACAGATATCACCAACCTTGGCAAGTCATTCACTTCTATGGTCCTGAATTTTCTCAGCTCAAATTGTCTAAACCATCTCTGAAGTGCTGCCTAATCCTAAAAGTCTGTATTTATTTAACACTCCAAGTTGATTTTTCAGGGTGACTTTTCAGGTCAATTCACAGACCAGCCTTCACAGGTCTTCCCATTTGGAAAGGAAAACCAGTGCACATCATGTTTTAAAAAGTGATTCTTACCTCCTAGAAGTGATCATGTTTCCATCATGCTCCCTCTTACTTAGCAGGCATTATCAACAATGTGTTAGGCCAACAGTGTCCCCTACAGTAGCACGAAAGAGATGAGTGACAAGGAGAAAAATTAATATTTTTGAATGCCCATGAATAAGCACTGGGGTAGGCATAGCCATATGTATGAATTGTCCCATTTTAATCTTCAGAGTAACTCAGAGATTAGAATCATGGTTTCATTTTACAGAGAAGAAAACTGGGACTGGAAGCCAGCCATTCATATATCTGTGCAAGTTCATACAGCAAGTGAGTGGTAAAGATTCAATCTAGGCTTTCTCTCTGCAAGTTTACGGGTTGGCCTGACACCCAGTATAAAATTGTCAGAAGAGTTCAGCTCCACACTCATTGTCAAGTCTTCTCAGTCAAAGTGGACTCTAGAGTTGAAATTGTCTTCTAAAATTAAGAGCAAGCTAGTTTTGCCTGAGTAACCTAGGAAATTCCTAATAAGGCTCATGATGAGCTTCCCAGGAGAATGGAATCTTAAAGAGAATTTCAAAGATGGGAAGAAAGTCAGATGCATACAAAGAATGCAAAGACTCAATAAGAAAAAAAATGCATGCTAGTTTCCTGATACCCTCCCCCGCTTTTTAAAATAATCTCTCCCATTAACCCAACTCGTTTACTAAAAACAGAAAACAAAATGAAAGCCCAGCGTCCTAATGTATGTGACGCTCTTGCAGGAAACTACTAAATGTTTATTAAGGCCATACCATACATGAAAGCAAAGAGGGAAAGCATGGAGCCTGTTTCACATATTGTTACAAATCTGTAATGTTAGTATAAAAGGGAAAACTGATTCCTACCAATTATGAAAATGTACGGGATTAAATCAATAGCTCTGCCAGATCTGACCAGCATCTGGTCTGCAGCAGGGCCAAATAGATCTCATTTGGGATATTTATGAAAAGTAACTTCTAAAACATAAATCAGGACTATAAAATCATCATCTGATTACCAAAAATTTTTAAAGCAGAGAAGAAAGCAAATTCAAGTGTGAAATATGGTTTTGGAAAAGGGAGGAGGCAGGCAGCTTTAGCACAGACAAGAAGCAAAACTCAAAGAGCAAGAAGAGGGAGGGATGAATGTCTCCTGTAGAAAATTTAGGCTGTGCCTTTCAGGACAGGGCTCATGGTGAGGAGTCAAAGCAATTAGCCATTTCATTGCAGACCTTCTTGCAGCCCAGCACTTTCCTTTCCACTGATGTTTTAGGCCAGCCAAAGAGAAGATGGAGCCTTACTTACCCAAAAAAATCATTTTTATTTATTTTTTTAATATCTAGACAAGTGGCCAGGTGCACAAAATTCATGCACGGAGGGGGGGTTCCTTCAGCCCAGCCTGCACCCTCTCCAATTGGGGACCCCTTGGGGGATGTCCAACTGCCGGTTTAGGCCCGATACCACAAGGATCAGGCCTAAACCGGCAGTTGGACAACCCTCTCAATCTCTGGGGCCACTGGCTCCTAACAGCTCACCTGCCTGACTGCTTGATTGTCCCTAACTGCCTCTGCCTGCCTGCCTGATTGCCCCTAACCACTCTTTCTGTCTGCCTGATCGCTCCTAACTGCCCTCCCCTGCCAGCCTGATGTTGCCCCCAACTACTCTCCCTTGCTGGCCTGGTTGCCCCAACTTCCCTCCCCTACCAGTCTGATCTTGCCCTCCTCTACTAGACAATTTGGTTCTGATTGGTTGGTTTCTCTGCCAGTCAGCATCAAAAACTCCGCCTCCTAGTCAGCCATTTGCTCCTCACACTTCACCCAGATTTGGGTCTAATTGGTCTGTTTCTATGCCACTCAGCATCTCTGGGCCTATCAACGGGGCCTGATCAGAAAGACAGGGCTAATTAGTAGCCCTGGTGAAGGCCTGGAGAGAAATGGAGAGGCAAGTGCTGATCAACAGCTGCCACAGAGGCTATAGATCAGACTCTGCTTCTCTCTTCAGGCCTATCTCAAAGCCTGATTCACAGCCCCCTCAGTAGTCAGTGCTGGATCACTATGCCTACAGTTGTAGCTGTCAGTGCTGGGACACCATGGCAACCCAGCACTGACTGCAGGACTGACTTCTGGTTGGCAGAGCCTCCAGTCATTGTGGATGTGATGGATCCAGGGTTTTTATATATTAGGATATGGTCTTAAACCCAGAAAAACCCAACGGAGAACTTATGAACCCAAGTATAAGAGAGAGAAACTATTGCTATATTTTAAAGTAAATAAGATGGATAGGGGTCTGGTTTATACAGTTCTAGTTTGTAACACAAAGTTTAACTAAAGCCTCTGGAATGCTGACACTGCCCTGAGGACCCATGTCAAGAAGACTTATGTGAGTTCTTGGAGACTTGATATTTCTTGTCCTCCATCCCTTCATAACAAATTAAAGTCATAGCCAGGTCCCGTTTTCTCATTTTAAAGGAATGCCCAATTTTAGACTCAACCTAATAGATGTTTACAATTATATGAGTTTTTAATTAAATAATTTCAATATTCTGTTCTCCCATCTCTTCCAGAATCATGAAGATAATTACAACAATCTTTTCCTTGGCAGGATGGACAGGGGTGGAAAAGAGAGGTTTAATAGGGGATAAAATCACTGAAAATAACAGTCTTTGCAGAAATCTTTTTACTGGCTGGACATATGAGCACCCAAAGCCATTGTTTTTTTCTCATTTCAATATATAAAATTAAATAAAGACATTAATTTATTTGACAAATGTTTTTAGCACTTAATAGCTGCTATGTATACTGGTAAAAGTGAAGGACTTAAGATGAGAAAGATAGTGTTATCCTTGTTGAGGGAATACACAGTTTAGTTTGAAGGAGCAAGAATATAAAGAGGTTATTTCTATGTATTCTGGTAATACATATGGGAGACTTATGCTCCCATGACTAGGGACACAGAGGAAGTGGGAGATCAAGTACAACTTCCAGGGCTCTAGCCAGTTTGTTTCAATGGATAGAGCATCAGCCTGAGGACTGAAGGGGGATGAGTTTGATTCTGGTCTGGGTTTTAGACTTGATCTTGGGCAGTGGTCGGGGCACATGCAGGAGGTAACCAATTTATGTCTCTCTCCACATTGATGTTTCTCTCTCTGTCTCCCTCCTTTCCACTCTCTCTAAAAATCAATGGAAAAATATCCTCGAGTGATGATTAATAAAAAAGAACAACTTACTGGGAGAAATGATACCTCAACTAAATCCAGCGAGTAATCTGGAGTAAGCCAGGGGAAGAAAACAGCTTCCAGGCAAGGGAGACAGCTAGAGCACTGACACACAGGTCACCAGCAGCCTAGACAATAGAGGGGTCCAAAGTGCTTTTGGAATGTACAGTGCAGAGAAGTGGGAAATGGCAGAAGATGATTCCATAAGGACCAGATGAGAGAGAACCTTATATTCCATGTTAAGAGAGATACAATATCTTCCCTGAGAGAAGTTCATTCAACAAAGGATTGTTATTTGGGAACATCACTGTTATTTGGGAAGTCTAGAAAATGCTAGAAGATTCATTTTCCACCCACAAAAACAGCTGATCATATTTACCCACTTAGCTGTAGCTACAGCCCAATGCACTTATAAGGTGCCCAGGGCCTAAAATGGCCTATGGCAACAGATGATGCTGAAAGAGAAGACAGACACTTGGAGATGAATTCTAGAAGATGGTAGGTAGCCTGGGTAGTGAAAAATGGTGATATGACATGGACCAGAAGCATAGGAGGCAGCCACTCAAGATTATCTTCTTTCCACTGAAACTGGTTTGACTCAGTGGTAGAGTGTCGGTCTGCGGTCTGAAGGGTCCCAGGTTCGATTCCGATCAGGGGCATTTACGTTGGTTGCGGGCACATCCCCAGTAGGGGGTGTGCAAAAGGCAGCTGGTTGATGTTTCTCTCTCATCGACGTTTCTAGCTCTCTATCTCTCTCCCTTCCTCTCTGTAAAAAATCAATAAAATATATATTTTTTTAAATAAAAAAAATTTAAATAATAAAAAATATTATCTTCTTTCCTCTGGAGAAAGTTGCTGATGTCTGTTGCTTTGTTGTTGGTTGGGTTGGCTTTGAATTAACATAAGACAGAAGATCATTCTGAAGTTCCTAATTAGCCACTACTTCTCTACCTCAACAAATCAATATTTGTAAATTGGATGCCTCTTAGGTATGTAACAATTTCCTCTTAAACATTTTCATGAACTTTTCCCTGAATTGCATTTGTGAGAGAGATCGATGACAATTGTTAGTGCCACTTTGCAGGTGAGAACACAGAGGATCCCCTCCAGAGAGGACACCCACTTGCTCTAGGTCACCTAGCCAACCACAGGTGAGTAGAACAAATTTTAGAATCCTGCCTCCTGACCCAGATCCAGGCATGCCCCAGGAGACAGTATCTGAAAGTCTGAAATAATAAATGACTTATAAACAAAACGCCTGAACAGTGTTGGCTTAATTATCCTGTCTGATTTCAGAAATCTAGAGTTCACATACAAAACTATATTTCGGAGATTCCAGAGCAGCACATGAGGAACAGAGGAAAGAAAGCAACTTTAGAGTTACACAGACCAGAATTCAAAACTCAGTTATTTACTAGCTGCACGACTTTGGACAAGTTACCTTGTCCCTTTAAGTATCAGTTTTCTCATCTGGAAATTGGAAGAACAAAATATTCCGCACCAAAAAGAAAATAATAGAAGAAAAGCATTTAGGAAAGTATCTGGTATTGTTACATCAATGGTGACTATCACCAATATGACCATTATTCTGTACCAATTTACACCCATTGTCCCAAAGCATAATACTCAAACTTTTTCAGTAAATCTACAGAAAGTTTTGCCCTACATATACTTTAAACAGTTTCAAAATATCAAAAGTGTACTTTTGTCTCCACAGTGATGCATCTGTGTTCTCTATGCACCCGATAACCAGTTGGAATAATTTCCTAATGCCTCCGTGAACTAGTTTATTATTAATATTCCTCTGCTGATCAAGACAGAGAGGGTACAAATCATTGATCGCCAGCAATTGTTTTTCCATGCCTGGGATATGATTAAATGGTCTGCAATGTTGAAAAAGAGATGATTAAGGGGAGCAAAGTGATAAAACAGATGTTGAATAAAAAATATATACAATTTCCCATTGACTCAAGTAGTAGTTGTGCCCTTGAGAATTAGCTACACAATACAGTCTTCCCTCAAGGGCTTCCAAGGCATTCTGTTCCTGTTCCTTTGCCCCCTGGAAAAAAAGCCCAACCCCCTCAGGGAGACATGAATTATTCTGTTTATTACCCGAGTCTGTAATGTACACTACATCTTAAGTGTACAGACTTTAGGGTTAAGATCCAGTGTATTTCTTAATGCTTACTTTGGTCCAGGAGTCTAACAAGTGGTACCACACCTTTCATGAACTTTCACAACAACTTCGACAAGCTGGTTTGCTCTCACACTCAAAAAAATCAAGGGTGAAATGTAATACCGTCATGCGAAACTTTCTACTGCTGTGCTTTTGAGGGAAGGTACCTAGAGCTCTTTTCAAGTGGCTTTTTTGCTAGAGACTGTCGACAGCCTAGTAACCAGAAAGTATCTTAGGGTTTGTCAACAGTTTACTTCCTGGGGATAAAAATAGACAAAATTAAAGAGGAGTGGAGGGATGAGTGGGTAAAAATAAAACTAGAAACCTGAAATAACACTGTTATTCAAATGACCTAAAGCATCCCATGTTGAAAAAAAAGAAATGCAAATATCACTCATGTGACCAGAAAGCTGAAGAATAAATTATTTGCTATTAGGGTTTGTTTACTACCCTGTTTCCCCGAAAATAAGACAGTGTCTTATATTAATTTTTGCTCCCAAAGATGCGCTAGGTCTTATTTTCAGGGGATGTCTTATTTTTCCATGAAGAAGAATACGGTACGCATTTATTGTTAAATGAAAATAAAGGAAATTTATTACCTGTATACAGTACGGTAGTACGGTAGTTGTCAACACAAACCAGACAAACTGTGAATCCTACAGTATCAAGAATTTACTCATTTATTCAATGACAATCATGTCATCATCTTCTGGAACATCGTCATAACAATCCAATTCCTGAATTTCCTGGCGAATTTCTTGTGACTCCATTTCTTTCAGAAACAGTGGACCAAATCTCTCATGTTTAGCAATAGCACTGTCTTTAAATGAATACTTCTTGTCAAGGTAGCCTGCTCGCAGTGCATTTGCAATTCTCCCATGAATTCTTCACTCAAGTCAGAACTTCTTGTAGTCACAAAGTTTTCACGCTGATTTCTCTCCATTCTATTTTCAATGTAGTCATTCATTTCCATGAACAAATTGTCCTTGAATGGCTTGTTTATTGCAATATCAAGAGTCTGGAGATAGACCGTCATTCCTGTGGGAATCGTTATCTGATCTATTTTTTCTTTCGTGAAGAAATGTCTTCATGTCTTTAGCGCAGTGAGTGCTGGCTGCATCCCAGACTAGCAGACCTCTTTGGCTCCCTCGCATAACAAGCGGCAGCATTAAATCGACCCACTTCCTTATAACTGCTTGTGTGGCCCAGGCTTTTTCAGTTTCAAGAATAAAAACTCCCAAAACACGTTCACTCTTTTCCTTCTTGCCCTTAGAAATTATTAAAGGTGGGATTTCAGTGCCATCCAGACGAATTGCCAAAATACAGGAAACACGTGCACTTTCGTAAGCAGTGGAGGGGATGTACACTAAGGAGGCACCCCACTGTTCAATTGTTGTTTGAGATGATTGGCCCATAAACACTGCAGTTTCATCCATAGCAATCATGTTGGAAAGATTGTATTTAGAGAAGTCAGCATCATCAATAAAGGACTTGAATGCAAGTGCTCACTTAATACCTTGAGTATCTTCCAACCTAAACAATGTTGTAGATCTTAAAGACAGTTCACTTCGCTGAAGGAAATTATCCAGCCAGTGTTGTGATGCTTTGAAGTCTTCGGGGGCTATGTCAAACTGTGGTGCCATTGCAAGGGAAAATTCTTGAATCTGAGCCCTATTCACAACCAAAGCCTTTGCTCTCCTGTCAACAATCCATTCACAGATCAGGTCTTCCAGCTCGGAAAATAATGGTTGCCCACCTGATCCACACTTGTGCTTTTTAGCATTTCCCTTGTCCACTTGTTCAATGAGGTTACCATACTCTGCTCGCCATTTTCAGACCAATCAGATACTCAACATCTTCTCTTTGCAGAAAGCAGTAATATTTTGGCCCCAAGAGTCTTCCACGATTCCTTTCTTGTACTCCACAGAGTACCTTTTTCTTTTTGTGCTCATTTCTAGGGGAGAAAAAAGGAATTGGGGTATCAAGGTGGGGGGAGAGGATCACTTAAAATGACACAGGAAGATCAGAGGGGGCAATCAAAATGGCACAGGAGGATCAAAAGGGGTTACTAAAATGGTAATCCCCCCTCTGATTCTCCTGTGCCATTTTGATTTCCCGCTCTGATCCCCCTGTGTCATTTTAAGTGATCCCCCTCCCCTCACCCCTGTGCCACTGAACACCTTCACTGGACATCCCCCCCTACCCCTTTATCAGACATTTACCCTCTGGGGCCTGCCTGGGGACTGTCACTGGGCTTGCTGGGGCCTGGATCTGGGCTGGAGCAGGGTCTACCACTGATTGAGAACCTTCAGTCATCATGAGGGCAGCTGAGAGCATCAGGTAGTGTCACCAGAGACAGACCAGCACTCACCACCTTCACCGTGTCCTGTCCGCTCTAATCCTCCTGTTCTTCTACATGAATCTGCGAAAGTCTCCTCCTCTCTCCTGCCTCTCACTCACTGCTCACTCTGACCTTCACTCTGCCTCCACACAGCAGTGACGTCAGGACTCCGCGTAACATCACTGGTTGCTAGATGCCAGTCGGGGTGGCCCTAGAGACCAGTTTACAGTAAATTAATTTTCATTCTGAGACAGAGCCTAGGGGGGCTTTATTTTCGGGGGGATGCCTTATATTTCACTCAGAAGGAAACCTGTAAGTAGGTCTTATTTTCAGAGGATGTTTTATTTTCGGGGAAACACGGTATTCAAAAGAATCTTTTAAATGAGTTCCTTCATTACTTTTCCAGCTCTCCAAATATAAAGATGCTGAGTTACACCACCTAACATAATTGGGCTTTATTTTTAGAACTCTGCATAAAAAGAAGTTAAGATACTTTTGGTAGATAAAAAAACAACAAAAAACTGAGGTGTGAATGATGAGGAGGACATACAAAGGAAAAATTTGTAAGAAGAGCCTTCCTCATCCCTTACCTACTGAGAACTAATTCTAAGTTAAACTTCTAGTAGCCAAGATTTAATATTCTGAAGCATTTAGACTCCAACTAGTTGCCCTGTCCATTTTGGCTCAGTGGTAGAGCATTGGCCTGCGGACTGAAGGTTCCCAGGTTCGATTCCAATCAAGGGCATGTACCTTGGTTGTGGGCACATCCCCAGTAGGAGGTGTGCAGGAGGCAGCTGATCGATGTTTCAAACTCTCTCTCTTCTTCTCTGTAAAAAATCAATAAAACATTTTTTTTAATTAAAAATAGATTCCAAGCAGAAATTTTTCAAGTAATTTCAAAAGAAACTATCTGTCTGCCATTTTCTTTTAAAGTAATTTATAGCCTAACTGGTTTGGCTCAGTGGATAGTGCTTCTGCCTGTGGACTGAAAGGTCCCAGGTTCAATTCTGGTCAAATGCATGTACCTTGGTTGTGGGCACATCCCCAGTAATGGGTGTGCAGGAGGCAGCTGCTTGATGTTTCTCTCTCATCTGATGTTTCTAACTCTCTATCCCCCCCCCCTTCCTCTCTATAGAAGATCAATAAAATATATTTTTATTGATTTTTCACAGAGAGGAAGAGAGAGGGATAGAGAGTTAGAAACATCGATGAGAGAAAATCGTAGACCAGCTGCCTCCTGCACACCCTGCCCTGGGGATGTGCCCGCAACCATGTACATGCCCTTGACCGGAATCGAACCTGGGACCTTTCAGTCTGCAGGTGGACACTCTATCCACTGAGCCAAACTGGTTTCAGCAATAAAATATATTTTTTAAATAAAGTAAGTTATAGTCATTAATCTATATATCAAACATTTTGATCTAACTTCTGAGTACATGGAAGGATTGTACTTCCTTGGCCTTCTTTGTGTTGGGTGAAGCCAGTGACTAGTTTTGACCAATAGCTTCTGAGCAGAAATGACATATGTCACATCTGAGTTGTGCATTTAATTCCTGGAACCATTCCCCAGAGATTTCATGTTCCCTCTGGCACATTGCCAGTGATAGCTGGCAATATTCCAGATGATTGCTCTGTCATTCTAGTCCAGAAATGAGAAAAGCCCTAATCGGTTTGGCTCAGTGGATAGAGGATCGGACTGTGGACTGAAATGTCCCAGGTTCAATTTCAGTCAAAGGAATGTCCTTTATTATGGATGCATCCCCAATAGGAGGTTTGCAGGAAGCAGCTGATCAATGTTTCTCTCTGATCGATGTTTCTAACTCTATCCCTCTCTGTAAAATATCAATAAAATATTTTTTTAAAAAAAATAAATGAGAACAACCACTGAGGAGCATCTTGCTAAGTGGAGATGGATATGTGACATCTTGAGAGACATAAATCGATATTGCTTGAGGTAGATAATATTTGGGATTTTTGTTACAGCAGCATAACCTAACCCATGCTGATTGATACACTTTTCATAACTGTACAACTCTAACTCATTGAGGTAACTTCCCTCATTCAGGACCTCTGCTCCCTCTCACACACCCTCTTTCTTCCCTCCTCTTTATTCAATTATAGCACTAATTCAATCTAAAAATCTTCTCTGCTGTACTGTGCCTAACAAAGTTGATGTTGATAGGACACAATAATTTATGGCCAGTATGTTCATTTATTTATTGGGCATTTTATTAACCAATACTTCTTGCAGTCTGTGGGTTTTAATTGGTTTATAGTGGGATTATTCATTTGTCCCTGTGTATAAAATAGGTCATTCATAATTCACCTGTGGCATGACCAAACATTAATTATCAGGATCAGGATCTCACTAATAGTGAAACCACTAATTGTGAAAATAAAATACATTCACTTGTACATTGCAAATTCCTTTGCCATTTCCAATAATAGTGATAGGACATTTTATTAAATTTAGATTACTGGGTTTGAATCTAATTTAGATAACTAACTTGGCTAACATTTTACCAATATTATAAGCATGGGATAAGAAGGAAGATGATGATTATAAATAAATTATTTATTTATTCCTCCCACTGATAAAATAATTAAAGATGTATCTTTCCAGAATGTTCAGTGTTCTAGAAAAAAGATTTAAATGCCTATTTTAGGCTATTTCCAGATTATGCATATGGTATATCAGAGTTGTTTGATTGCAGGAAACAGAGTACCTTTGGATTAAAGGATAATGTTGGATGTTATTGTGATGATATGGAAAAGCTCACAGAAATTAAAAGAAGGCTGAATAGCAGCTAAAAAATGTGCAGGAATCAAGAAGTGTTAAAGTCCAAAGAGAAAATTACTGATTGCTAAGCTTAGCCCACATGTCCATACTAGGTCTATATCATGCTGTGGGAAGAAAAATCTGTGAGGAAACAACTTTAGTTTACAAAATAGAACAGGATCCCTAATTTATCCTCCTAATAAAGTGATACACATTTGGGGGGAAATGTTTATTCCCCAAAAGGAAGTCAAAGTGCTAATAAGGAAAATGTCTGCTGGATAGCTTTAAAAAAAAATCAAATATCTACTATACTTTACATAAAAGATTTTATGAGGCCTTCAGTGAAGCCTTTCATAAATTAGCATATACCAACACATGCAATCTATTTAATTCTGTAATGTCTCAGTTAGGATTCAATCAGTGAAAAGAAATCACTCTGGATGTTCCAATCAGAATGGGACTTAATTCAAAGATTTAAAGGCTTACTAAAACTTTGACACACAGAAATCAATAAGTACAAAATGCAGGAAACTGCCACCAAAAATATCACCAAACTACAATACCAAAGTGGGTGGTTTACAGGAGATATCTGCAAGCCAATGGCAAAACTTTCACCATTCTGTCATCTGCCAAAGCCTGAGACCTACCTACTTCTGTCACTGTAGCAATAGTGACTTCTGCGTATCTTCAGCTTTCCAAATCCCGTAACTCTCTTTAGTGAACACATAATCTGGAACCCTGTGCAATGATCCTGGGAAATACCTTTCTCCAGCTTGCAGCTCCTGCAATTCAGGAAAGAACAAAGGGAAGGGAAAATAGCGCTGAGCTTCCAACAGATAATCTAGCACTGAATGAATAACTCATTGTTTGATCTTTTTTTTTTCTTTCAGAAACTGTCACATAGCTGCAAAATTTATGTAAAATTGGGACTTTAAGGCTATTAATTCCACCCATACCTTTCTAAGTAGGTCTTTATAACTCAAGATTATTTCATTCCATGTACCACTTCTTCTCTCACTCATTCAATAAATATTGGGTAACTACCACATGCCAGACATTGAAATATATGCATTGGTGATGTAAGTTAAAAAGCCTACTTCCTTCCCTTTGGAATCTTACAGCCTAGACAGATGACTAAAGCAAATACAAATGTGTGTACAAGGTGCAATGAAAATATAGGCGAGGAAGACTTTCCAGGGCAGATGAACTTTTGAACTAAAATTTGAAGGATGACTAGTCTATCTTTAGGCAGTTAAGAGTAGGGATGGTATTCCAGGTATATATCTCTTCTAAACAGAAGTTCTGTTCACCTTCCCTGGCACCAGTATCTCACTATTTTGGATATTGTAACTTATATGTTAACTAGTGGCCTGGTGCATGAAATTCAAGCACATTAAAAGGGAATTAATTAGGAGAAATATTTTAATATTGCTATTTTCCCTTTCTCTATAATAGAAATGTCAGAGATGAAAGAAAATTACTAAAATGTTACGAAAATCTCCCTCTTGTCAGAGTCTGAGGCACGCCATGGGACCTAGAGTCAAGTCCCTGCCCCCTACCCACAGGTGCTTCAAAAACGTAAGAGACCCAAACCTGGCTGGCCCCACCCCATCAAGCTCCTCTAGGCGAGGGCACAGCCTCAGATCCCTCTGGCTTGCATTGGGCAGGGGGCACAACTTCAAGTCCCCGAGCCCGGCACTGAGTGGGCAGCACATTCTCAGGTCCCCCATCAAGCCCTTCCAGGTGAAGGACATGGCCTTAGGTCCCCCATCAAGTCCCACCAGGAAGGGGGCACAGCCTGAGGTCTCCCGGGCCCCGGCCAGGCACCATGCAGCCTCAGATCCCTGCTGTCTGGTGGTGACAATATGGTGTCTTGGCTAATTTGCATATTCCTCTATTATATAGATGGATATCTGGTAGGCCAAGTTTTCCTTCATACACTTCTTTTTCCAATGCTTTCTTATTTTTCCATACTCATATCTACAAATAAATACTAAAATTGCTTTACAATTCTGGAATTTTAATTAAGATTGGCTTATATTTTATTAGGTGGTAATTTAATGCCCAAAGCTCAAAAATAAAGCCAAGGATTTAGCAGAACTATTAGACATCATCTATTCAGCTTTATTTGATATCTTTTGTATATTTCTCTTTTGTTTTTTTAAGCCTGCTTCTCCATATGTTTCTTTATCCCTGAACTGTAGTATATTCACTATAAGTTTTTGTGGTATAGAATGCTCTATATTGATTTTTCCTGAAACATACTGTGATCTTTTATTTCTTCCTTTAGTTAGGAAATGTTTTCTTCTATAATATCTTTAAATAAATTATCTGTACCATAATTCCTCTCTTTTAGGAATAACAATTATGTATATTTTGATATTCCTTTATTCTTTTATTGAATCTTCATCCATCATTTTCTTTAGAATTGATTTTATACTTACTTTCTTTGTGGTTCATTTTCACAAGCCTATACAAAATGTTACTCTACCTTTGGTCAATTTCATTCTAGACTATGAAGCATTTAATTTTCAACTCATAGTATTTTCTGTTTTCTTTGTGCTACTAGTTTTCTTTTTATCTCACTCCATTGATCTGACCCACAATTTCTGCATTCAATCTCTGTATCACTTCTCTTAACTTATTATTTTAAAGACATCTTATTGTATTCCAGAAGCCCGGTGCATAAAATTCGTGCATGGGTAGGGTCTCTGACCTGGCTGGCAATCAGGGCCAATCAGGTTCCTCACTTCCCCACCTCCACACCTCTTCTTTCCCTTGCTCCCTCAGCGCCCTGCTGTTGCCACTGGTAGCCCACCATGTTCTGCGCCACCCCTGGTGGTCAGCGTATGACATATGAAGACAGAAAAAGACATATTTGTTAATTAGTCAAGTGAGCGAACTCCCAGTCTCCCAAACTCCTGAGAGGACACTTTGCATATTAGCCTTTTATGTGTGTGTGTGTGTGTGTGTGTGTGTGTGTGTGTGTAAAACTTCTTTGAAGTATAGAGACCTATTTAAAATCTTCCTTTATTGTCTGTGAATGATTCCTCATGTGGATGCATATTCTTTATCTTCCTTTTGTTTATATTTCTGTACTCATTTTCTTTCTTTTTTTTTTTAATCCTCACCTGAGGATACTTTTTCATTGATTTTAGAGAGAGTAGAAGAGAGAGGGAAAGACAGAGAGAAATATCAATGTGAGAGAAACACATTGATTAGTTGCCTCCTATACACGCCCTGATCAGGGCAAGGCCAGAGAAAAGCCTACAACCAAGGTACATGCCCTTGCCCGCTCCCTTTGGTCCACAGGCCAATGCTCTATCCACTGAGCCAAACTGACTAGGGCTGTACTCATTTTCTTTTGAAGATTTTCACACACGGTTTCCATCTTTCTGCTTATTTTTTCAAAGGAGTGACTACCTGCTCAAGAATAATAGTTTGGTGGAAGACAGAAAAAGAAACTAGAGAATTCCAAGTTGTTACTTAACTTTGTGATTGTGTTATTTGGCTATCTGAGCATTGAATATATTTAATAAACTACTCCAAAATTCAATGTCTTATGAAATACTTATATATGAGTTTGTGAGTTGGCTGGAAAAGCTCTGTTTCAGCTGGGTTGGCTCCATGCTGCTTGTATGGTTAATGGGTTCTCCATTTCACACTGGATCTAGTGAAAAATAAGTAGCTTCCTAGTGCATGCTTTTCTCATGACAATCACAGGAACATAAGACAGCAAGCCAAACTAAGCACATTTCTGTTTGCATCACCATTGTTAATAGTCCATTGGCCAAAGCAAGTCACATGACCAAGCCCAAAGTCAACTAATGAGAAATATGTTCCTCCACTATGAACTATGGAAGAGCATGGATATATAATTCCATCAAAGGACAAAGTAAATAATACCACAATTGCCTTTAACAAATTGATTATACATCTTTTTCTTCAGCAAAGTTTACCAAATCCTTGGTTTTTGCTGTCCTAGGGCCATTCCTCCTCACTGTTTTGGGCTTCAACTAGTCAGTGAGATTCACAGTAAAACCATTAAGTGACAAGCTCTCTGGGTTCTGACCTGGAAATTACTGACTCCCTCTCTTACCTTCTTTTGCCCTTTATCCTTCACCTCCAGAATTTCCTATCTCACTGAATTATAACATGATAGGCAGAAACAGCATGCCAGCATGGTTTCCCCTTCCCCACCTTTCAGTGGGTGAAATGAGGTCTTTCTAGAGGCATTTTCAACATCTCCTTTACCCTCAGAAGCATCATTGTCTACATCTGCCAGATTTATGGCACATCAACCCTAGATTTTAACCCAAGAATGATCCAAGGATCCATATTCTACTCTCAGCTAGCTCCCACATCTCAGCCCGGAAGCCACAGCATTTACCATGTGTGCTTCTTGCTTTGTGGCTTGGGTTGTGTCATTTTTCTTTGGTTTCATTGAATAAAGAGCATTTTTTTTTCCTCTATCGTTTTTTTTCTTTTTCTTTGAAGTTTTGAGTGGGTTTTGAGGGTTAAAATGTTTTACTTTGCCATTTTAAAATGGAAGCCACAAGATTATATATTGAATGTACAATCAAATTAGAAACCCCAGGATTTTTTTTTTAATTTGGTTCCACTCAGTCATGTCATCTGATACTATAGTTATACAGTTGACTTTCTGAATTTAAGAGTGTAACTCTAAATTTATCCCTGTTAAATGATGTCTTGTTAAATTCAATCTTGTTTGAGATTTTAAAGGATCCTAGTCCTGACATAACGTATATTTATCCATCCCTTCCACCTTCATATCATTTATAAATACAACCATTTTTACTGTTAATATGCTCATCTAATCACTGCTAAAACTGTTGCAGGTGGGGCTAAAGGTTACCATCCCTGCCTCTGTCAGTCACCATGACCTATTTAACTTACCTTTATTCAAGGATCATGGGGTACATTCTGTCAAATAGTTACTGAAATTTGGATGCTTTTTGTCTGCAGGACCTCTGGTCAACTAGAGTAGGAAGCTACTCTGTTTGTCCCCTAACAGAGCTCCCTAAGCCCATCCATCATGTGAGAACACTGGAAGTCATATGCATCATGGGAGAGGGCTCTCAACCAACCATTCTGACACCCTGGTCTCAGACTTCCAGCCTTCAGAACCATGAGAAATAAATTTCTGTTTTCTATATGTTACCTAGTCTGCGGTATTTTGTTATAGCATCTGAAGAGACAAAATAGGAGCTAATAATTTTAGAAGATAAAGACAAAGCAAAAGAAGAGAAATGGGAGAATAAAAGTGGAAGAAATGAGGGAGCAAAAAGAGGAGGGAGAACATAGACATTTGGTTAGAGAATAATGAAGAAAAATAAAAGGAATGGAGAACTGGTAATATAATGCAGTCATGGAATGAAAGAGAAATGCAAAATATTTTTAATCCCATTTGCTGTGTTCAGGGAAGTAACTATCTAAACCAGTTACCAATGCTATGTTCTGCAAAAGAGAATATTTATAAGTCTCACACTATAGAAGAGATGCTTTAACTAAAGGATTTCTCAGAGCCTTTGTGTGCTAATGTATATTGTTATATCCAAAATGGATATGCTATCCAGAATTGAGCCAAAAGTGTTTGATCATGAACCCTTTCTACACCAGCCATCCCTCAGGATTGTGGTTACCAGACCACATTTTATGAAATGCTAGCATAAACAATCCATTTTATTGTTTGACCTACTTGGAGAGCACATGAAATGATTGTCAAATTAACCTTGACTTTACAATGAGAAATTACTTTAGTTTGACTTTTTTCATTGGAAAAGAGGAAGGTAAAATGCACTGGTCTATGATGTGTTGTGCCAGAGACTAGAGTCAAAGTGAAATTCACATAGAAAATAAGACCTGAGATAGAGGGATTAGGGGAAAGAAAAAAAAAAGAGTTAAATTTGAAGGCAAATCCACACTTTGCCATTACTGTCCAGAGACCATTGTTTGAGCAAAAAAATATTTTCTGTGCCTGGTCAGCGTGGTTCAATGGTTGTATGTCAACCCATGAACAAAGAGGTCACAAGATTGATTCCCAGTCAAGGCACATGCCTAGGTGGCAGGCTCAATTCCCAGTGGGAACCATGCAGGAGGCAGCCAATCCATATTTGTCTCTCACTGATGTTTCTATCTCTCTCCCTTTATCTCTCTCTAAAACCAATAAAAATATATTTTAAAAATAATTTTCTTAATCTGTGTTTTCTCCTCTGTAAAATGGGGACAATATTCATCCTTCTAGATGACAGAGCTGGTGTGGGTATCCAGTGAGATAATGCCTATGAAAACATTGTAAATGTAAAGCACTTTACAATTGTAAATGTATATTACTTGGGAAATGCTAACAACTATAACAAGAAAATCTCAGTGACTTAACATAACAAAGATTTATTTCATGCTCCAGACATAGTCCATAGCAAATTAGTGCATGTGTTGGTGTGCTCTACTTACTCATTCAGAGAACCCCTTTCCATCTGGTAATGCTACCATTTTCATCATGCAACTACCAAGGTGCTGGAAGGGATGGGAGTACACGGAAGTCTTAATGGGCCATCCCACTAACAAAAATAGACAAAAACGGCCCAACATATCTGCCACTGACTGGAAAAGCATGTTCCCAGGAAGAGACAAGAAGCATACATATTGGCATTCGATGACATAAAGTATTGCTAGTAAATTACTAAGAGCAGAAAGAAGAGAATGCTTTGTGCCTTGCACCCTGCCATTCCAAGGGCTGTTCTCTCTGAACCATCTAAATCTATGATCTAACTTAACCAAGACTGACTCAAAAGGAGGATTTCATATTTCAAGCTGACAAAGTGTAATTTAAATCTATTCACTCTAAATAAAAAGAACTTTTGAGTATTGGAAACCAGGCAAATGAGATCCTCATTATAACTTTCTAATAATTAAGTAAAAGCGAATGCTCTCAGAAAAAAAAAATTCCCCTGCCTTCCTCACAGTATGAGGTACACCATGCCTTTAGGTACTGCTTCATTTGCAGAAAAGCTAAATAAGAAGCCCTTTAACTATTTTTAATAATATTTCATCTCATTACAGAGATAATAAATGTTCATTGTAGAAATGTTTCATATAGATAAGCAGCCATTACTAAAAAATAATCACTATTAATATTTTCCTTTAACTATTTTGTACCATAAGAAGGTTAAAGATTTGAAGAGTGTTCCTCCATAAAGAAATCATGAATGAAACATGCCTTATCTTATCATTTGCTTTATGCATAAGTGAATTCCTATTGATGTTCTGGCAATTGTGAAGAAACTCTATTCTCTACCCAGCTCAATCCATAGCAGTAACTCTCCTGGTAAATTAACTATCTGTTGCTGTATAATAAACCACCAAAAAAAAAAAATGAGTGTCTTCAATAAACAACAACTAGTTAGTATGCTCATACTTTGGGGGATTGGCTGGGCTCAACTGGGCTATTCTTCTGCTCCAGGTGGTATTGGTTGTTGCTGTAGTTTTGCACAGATTCATAGGGGCTATAGTGTTAAGATGGCTGACTCACATGGCTAGTAGTTAGTGCTGGGTGTCAGCTGGAAGCTCAGATCGAGCTGCTGATGGAACATTTCAGTTCTTCACATGGGCCTTTTCACATGACTTGAGCTTCTCACAGCATAGAGACTGGGCTCCAAGTGGTGATAGTATAAGATGCATGTTTCCTAAGGCCCTGCCTCAAAACTCACTTTTACCACATTACTTTGGTCAAAATAGGTCACACAGGTCAGTCCAAATTCAAAGGGAGGATAAGTAGACAAATAACCAGGTCACATTGCATAAGAACATAGGAGGGAAGACATTGCTGTGGAATATCATTTAGAAACATAGGTAGCAGGTGTACCTTGCTCTGGTCAGTGCCTTGAACGACACCTTTCTTCCCCGCCCCCCCCCCCCCCCCGCCCACGACCTATAGCTACTATGCATCTATAAAAATTTACAGCTACCACCTCTTGCTCCCAGACATGTCCCCCAAGCCTTACATCCTACTTTCTATTTCAAGCCTTCTCAAGCTTTAAAGTAGCATTCTAGGATTTGTACCTAGATACGTCCTCTCTTCCTCGTCCCTGTAATTAATAACTCATTACAAGACCAGAGGCAGTCCTAGTATGTCTCTAGGAGAAGATCCTGCAGACTGTAAACATGGTTGGAAGTGGAATTCAGAAGCATGCTGTTTGTACATGGAATATAGATATATTTGGAGGATGGGTGGGAGTGATAGGAATCATGAGGGAGTTAGAGCCATGTGGCACTGCCACCATGGAACACTATGTAAGAAAACAATGGGAGGTGGAGGAGGGGAGGGTTTCTTCTCAAGACATTGTGTCTCCAAACATGCAGACATACACACACTCACAAACACGCAGCCACACATACACTCATACCCACACACCACTTACATAACACAGGCACACAAACATTCACAGAAACACATACACTTACAAAGCCACAAACCCACACATACTTTCCCATAAACACACATACTCACAAATACTGGTAGGCACGCTGTCACACTCAGACAAATGCACACCCACAGCATAATCTCCCAGCCCCTCAGCAAATCTAGAGGGGAGCAAGGGGATCTGTGGTTTCCCTTATGCTCATTCTGCAAAATGCGCAGTACTTTTCAATAATTTTTAGGTAAAAGGTGGCCATGGTGCTTATTGACTGTGATCCTGAGATAAAACAGCATAAAAGAAACGTGAAGCGAACAAAGAGGGGTCCTTCCTTGTGCTTGCTTCCACACCACCAAATGGGGTACTCCACCATGCCACCAAGACCCACCTTCCTGATGTTAGAACCTGGATGTGTCTCTGCTTCAAGATCCAATTGTCTGCAGTGGGGAGGGAAGGGTGGGCGGGGGGTGTCTGGAGAGGCAGACCAGGGTTCTGGTGGCAGCTTTCCCCACAGAGACATTGATCAATGATTAAATCAAGCCTGCACGGGCCCCAGGAGACTTCATTCCAAGGAAAAGACGATGTAGCAGAGGGTTTTCCATTGTGTGGTTGGCACTTGTAGGCTTCAGAAAGCAAAAGCAAGCCAGTTCTGGAAGTGTTTGCAGAGGTCAGAGGGAGAGGAGGTCAAGGTTACACGAGGGCAGTGGAATGGAAAGTGATAGCTTTTCTAAAAATTCACCAGCCCCTACCATTTTTAATATTTCTTTAGTATTGTGAAAATAAAAGGGTCAGAGGGAGATAAAGGTGAGCTTTTATCCGACTGAGGATACATACTGTTTTTGTGCCTTTGCACATTCATTTCATTTTAGTGTCAAAGAGAAACCAGCATGTCAAAATCCCATGAACACAGTTCATTTGTTTTATTGGGAAGGTTGAAGCAAAATCATTTGAAAAGACCACTACTTTATATCATGATGCATACGTCAACCTTTCAACTTCAAACATAGCCTCCAAAACATCAAAGTTGATTTTTTTTTCTTTTTTGGTTAAGTGTACAATGACAAATGTAGCAATTTTAGGCTCCAGAAGAAAAGCTCCACTTCAGACTGACTTCTCCCCCATTGAAGGCTGGTAAATCAGAGAGAAGAAAGACAAAGAAAAGTGCACAGTCAAGTCAGGTCAGCTCAACAAATATTTACGGAGCATCTACCATGCCACAGACACTACTCTGGATGCTGGAAATAAGAAGGTAAGCGGAAAAGGTCCCTGTCCTTACATGGTTTATAGCCTAGAGAGGCAGGCAGAAGGACAAAAGATACTATTTTAATTTGTTGACTCATACACAAGGTGCTATGGGACCCTGGAGGAGGTGGGGCTAGAACTGAAAACTGCAGAATAAATAGAAGATACCAGGTTAAAAAAAAAAAAAATCTGACAAGAGGACAATGCAGCCTAAGAAGAGGCGAGAGACTTGAAACAGCAAGGTGTGTGCAGAAAACAAACCTTAAGCCCTCCAAAGACTCCATGAGGTGGGTGGTCTGGTCAGTGTTAGTCAAGCAGCCAGTAGGAGAGGAAGCTAGAGAAGTGGGAAGGGCAGGAAGGACCTTGTGTGTTTGTAAGGAACTTACACATACCTGGAGGTGACGGGACACAGGGGACTCACTGGCCAGATTTGCATTTTGAATAGAGTCCCCCTGACAGCAGGGAAGAGGATGAATGGGAAAAGGCTAAGACGTGAGGCAGGGGACCAGGTGGCAGGGGTGTGACCACATCAGCAAGAAATGATAAGGACCAAAGCCAGGGCCCCTGTGTTGGCCCTCACTGTCCTGTCTGCCCCACTTCCGATGGGCTGCAGCTATACTTTCATTACCTACCATTGGTTTGTCAGCCTCTGCTTATGGGACCGAAGGGTAAGCAGAAGCTACCCAGGCAAAAAAGGCAGCTGACAATCCAGCCCAGAAACAGCAAGGTGTGTGCAGAGGACAAACCCTAGGCCCTCCAAAGGCTCCTCCTGAAAGCAAACGGACTCACTGGGGTGACATGCAGCAAAATGTGGCAGTCCTGCATTATAAAAATTTTGCACTATAAAAATTGGGTTCAATTTACAAGCCATGTTGGTTCATATGCTGCAATCTATTCCAACTCTCCAGCCACTGAGGAGGAGCCAGTGAAAAGAGTTTTTAGGGGTAAAATAGGCAGGGTTAGGAAATTTTAGGAATTAAGGGGTTCATAGGAAAACCACAGGACTGCAAAGATGGTTGCTGTAGAAGGTATACATTCACAGAATAGGGGAGCTGCCAGAAGGTACAATTCCATAGAATAAGGGAACTCAGAGCAGCAGAAGGTGCATTTCCATAGAGTAAGGAAGCTGAGAGCTGCAGAAGGCACGTTTTCATAGGATAAGGAAATTGAGAACTGCAGAAGGTATGCATTTACAGAATAAAGGGAAGGAAGCACCCCATTCAGAGAGGGAAGAGAAAGGCCCAAGGGAGTAGAAAAACAAAAGGGAGGAGAAGAGGGGAGCCTCCGTGAGGTTTGAGCTCTGAAGTTGCTATGGTGACCAATCAGAGGGGACATCAAGATACAAAGACCTGCAGCCTTTATAAACCTAAGAAAGAGCAACTTAGTGGGACTTTCTTCACCTCCCCACGTGGGATTCTGTGCTTGTTTCTCAATAAATTTCCATCTTTTCCTATACCACCATTTGTCTGTGGTTTCATTCTTCGACTCCACTGAACAAGAACCCAGGAATCATCTTGCCCAGAGGAACATCACACATTCCAGTTCAATTTTCACGTTTTACAAGGTTATGAACAAGCTTTGCCCAAAGGTGGGGCTAACGAGGAACAGGGTGAAGGGATCCAACCCCAGCAGCAACTACAGGAAGTGCATATAACAAAGGGGACAGTGGGTGGGGATTAGATTGTTGATCACATTTCTTCCCTCCCTGTAATAAAATTATACATCCACACCATTGCCACCTGCTGAATCCACTTCCCTGTCTCCGGACTTTGGCTTTGACCATGTGACTTCCTCTGACCGATGGAATGCTGGTGGGTATGACTCTAGCAGAGTTTGACATGGACCTTGTGCAGCTGCCAAGAACATGCTCTGATGAGCTGCTGCCCTGCCAACCTGGGCACTAGAGTGACACACATCATAGATGGAGCCAAACCTGCCCTGCAGCCTGAGCCAAAAATCAGCCGCCAAACCCCACATGACCCATAGGCCCACAAGCAAGAAAGGTAAGTGTTTGTTGGTTAAGCTATGGGCTTTTTTTTTTTAAGATTGTTTTTAATATTTTTTCATATATTTTATTGATTTTTTTACAGAGAGGAAGAGAGAGGGATAGAGAGCTAGAAACATCGATCAGCTGCCTCTTGCACACCCCCTACTGGGGATGTGCCCGCAACCAAGGTACATGCCCTTGACCGGAATCGAACCTGGGACCTTTCAGTCCACAGGCCGACGCTCTATCCACTGAGCCAAACCGTTTTCGGCAAGCTGCTGGGCTTTGAGGTTGTTTTTAATGCAGTGTTGTTGTGGCACTTAGCTTAGTGATGCACACTGCAGAGACACTGTCACACCAAAGGGCTCCTGTGACTATCCAGGAATACAAGTCTGTAGCACACATCAATGGCAAAGGAACCCACCTTCTTGTTGGCTCCATCACCCCTCCCCGTCTGAGAGGCCCACCCAAGACCTACCAGAGCCGAGGGTCCTCCAGCCTTCTTAACCCCAGTGCAGCCTTCATTCAGGATTAATGAACTGCTCGTCTATTTGTCTAATGTCACTATTTTCCCCAACTCGGCTGTACAGTACCTGGACTGTCTAGGAAAACCCATTACCTCTATTAGTCTGCCAATAGCAAATCAGTAGAATTGCTTGTTCCTTAATTGATAGAATACACTCCCCTCCTCCTGATAGATTACCCTGGTCTAACAGCTCCAAGACCGATTCCCCAGTGTCCGACTAGCATCCAATCCGGAGCAATCGGTTTATACTTTCAGTAATAAATCCTAAGCTATCAATATAGAAGAGCTCTTCATAATCAACCTCCACAGATTCTGCCTGGGTTCAGAAGCAACCACCAGCCATTTTTTTTTTTTTTTTTTTTACCTGCCTATAATTAGCAGTGGCCAGGAGATGTTTGCGCATCTTCGCACAATTCTCCTTCCCCGTCCAATGACGATGGCACATTTTGCATAAATTCAAGCTGATTTAATTCTCTTGTATGGAGATATAATATATTTATGGGTGGGTAATGCCTTGTAAATTAAAATAGCTCAGCTGACCTGAGTGCTGCGGTGAGACACCCCAGTTCCACCTCTCCGAGAGGCTGACTGTGGGCTGCTGAGAAGGACCATCTCACAGGGACCAGGAAAGAAGGCCAGCTGGAAGCAGGGATGCATCTCATTGATTAAACGTCCGTTGATCTTGTGTGTTTTACAAGCTTGTGACGATCACATGCCCATCTAAGAGCACCCAGTTTGAGACCAAAATGCACAGTCCACTCACACTTAACACCAAAAGGGTAGCAACATGTAACATAACCTTTGGGGGAGGAAGAATGCTTTATGCTAAGAGGGAGTGTGGGGGGAGGTGGGATGGGCCCAACAGCTAAATGCAGATCCTTCCCAGGCCTCCTGCAAGCAAGTTCACCCGCTGAGAGGACAAGAGTGTACCCTGGCTTCTTATAAATTAAACGTCACAAAAAAAAGAAAGCCAGTGAGAGGAAGGGAAGAAAACGTGTCCTAAACAAGGTAATAAAACTATAAACTTAATGAGGGCCAGTTTACCGCTTTGCAGTCTCTCTACTTTATAGCATGCCCTTACGAGCCAGCTTGTCAGGATAATATAATTGAGAACTTGCTATAAAACATATGTTTAATGGAGCCAGGGGCCAAGGAAAACACTGTGTAATTGTAATAAGCAGTCTGGTAAGTAAAATGATATCTTTTAAAGGTTAAAATAGACTTGCTTTCAGAACTGGGCCAGTCTGCTTCTTCAAATATTGCTTCGCTAATGATTTCTTCACTTCACTTACAAAATACATCTCCGAGGAGATTTGTTACAAATATGATCCCTGCCTGGGAAGTAAACTGCTCACCACACAGAAGGTGCAGGCATTTATTCTCTAGTTTTATAGAACTTGGAGAATGGTGTTAAAATTGGCCAATGCATCTGAGGCACACCAGGCCACAGGATTTTTTTTTTTTTAATCCACTCATTGTCCAATGCAGTTCAACTTAAAAGAGATACAACAGAAAAAAGATTGATCCTTTGTGGCCCATTCTCTCTCCAGAAGGTAAAAGCAGTTCCCATCGACAGAGCCCAGTGCTCTGTGGGGTCATCTCCATTCCACTCTGGGGAATTCGTTGCTCATCAGAGCATGAATATTTTTTAAAAATAAGAAAGAAAAGCGGGTGGGGAGGGGGGGATGAAAACTGATTCTGGGAGCTAGAAGACTCCATCTGTTAAAGGGCTATCCCTGGTCTTAACCTAGTGTTTGCCACCCATGACCTCAAAGATACTCCTTTAGGGAACTGGTAGAGGAGCTTCCTTAATAGTAACCTTTCAGATCAGTGCTTCCTAGGCTGTTCAGGTTAGCATTTTAGAATATAACTGGAATCCACCCATTCTGCCCAATTCTAGAGGCTGTTGTTGGTTGTGGGGGAGAATTGGGGTGGGGGGACCGATCACTGGTTAGAATATCCCGACTCCTGCTGAGAAGACCTCAGGAGGCAGCACTGTCCCTCAGAGGAGTCAGTGACTCTCCTTGTGACTCTAGGAGCTTCACATCATCTCTCCGGAGCTCCACATCATCTCTCCGGAGCTCCATTAGAGCAGCTGTAAGAAGACTTGTATAAATGGTAGCACAGGAGAGATGGATATAGCAAAGTCTCTAACTCACTTCCAGATTTAAGGAACTGTGATTGAGATTAATCACAAAATTATATGCCAGAAAGATTGCTAAATGGGCCTCAGTATAAGCCCTCCCTCTTCTCCTAATTCAGTAAGACTCAGCTTTAAAGTGTACACATATTTTTTTGCTTTCAGAGAGGAAAGGAGGGAAAAAGAGAGATAGAAATGTCAATGATGAGAGTCATTGACTGGTTCCCTCCCGCGCACCCACTACCAGGGGCCTGACCCCACAACCCAGGCATGTGTCCTTGACTGAAATGGAACCAGGGACCCTTCAGTCCACAGGCCAATGCTCTGTCTGCTGAGCCAAACCACCTAGGGCAAGACTCAGTTTTAGCTCACAAAGTTGACCAGAATAAAGACTACATTCTTTGCAATTAAGTGTGGCCATGTGACTAAGTTCTGGCCAGTGAGATGTAAGCAGCGGTGTCATATGTCAGCTTTCAAGAATCTCCCTTGAAAGATAATTTAAGTTTTTTCTTTCCCACATCACCTATTATATGTCCTAAAAATTTGATGCCATGGCTGAAGCTCTTGCTAATGTTTTGGTCCCTAAGGATAAAGGCTTAACCTAGGGATAGTGGATCAGAGAGCTGAAAGTGGGCTGGGCTCCAAGTTTTTCATCTAGCTCTGGGTTGCCTACCTCTACATTCTTATGCATAAGAAAAATACCATATCTCATTTAAGTCACTGTTATTTGGGACTCTTGTTACTTGCACATGATTTATGCATTGTATGCAACATGTAAATTATCCATTGCACAAATGTTAACAACACATTTGTATATTAGCCATTCAACAGAGTGATCCTTTGAAAACATAAAACCTTTATGTCATGCCCCGCAGCATGGTGCAGTGGTTGAGCATCGCACTATGAACTGGGAGGTCACAGTTTAATTCCCGATCAGGGCACATGCCCAGGTTGCAGGCTCAATCCCCACCGGGGGGCATGCAGAAGGCAGTGGATCAACAGTTCTCCCTCATCATTAATGTTTCTATCTCTTTCCCTCCCTCTTCCATTCTGAAATCAATAAAATTATATTTTAAAAAATAAAATAAAACCATCATGTCATTTCCTTCCTTCCTTTTTTTTTTTTTTTTTTTTTTTTTTTTTTGCTGTATCAGCTCCCATTACATATAGAATAAAATCCCAACTCCTTTGGTTCCCTATGAATTATGTTTGCCCATTTTTTGCACCTTTCTCTGAAATGGATGGCCCAATGTTGCCTAAACCATTCATGTTTTCTTTCCACTTCTGGAACCTGTCAAGCTCATTCTTGCCTTGGGGATTTTACAGTCACTGTATGCTCCTCCTAAAACACTCTTGCCCAGCTCATTGCATGGCTGATTTGCTCTAATTAATCAGGTTTCTGTCCAAATGTTACTCCTTAGAGAAACCTTAACCAAACACATACACACACACACACACACACACACACACACACACACACACCCCAAGCTGATTAACAGACACCCCATGATTGTATTTTATCTCCTCTAAAACATTGAGAAGCTCTTATTCCCTTATCAAACATCTTCTCCAGATAGAGTCTGAAGTCCATGAAAACAAGGACCACTCTGTTCTTCACTGTATCTGAGAGCCTAGAACATGTCTGACACTTAGCAATCTTTCAGTAAATATTGATTAAATGAATGGGTGATCCAGAGCACTGCACTTGGGAAAGGAAAGAAATGGGTGGATCAAAATGAAGTAAGAGGTACAAAAAGATAGTGTATCTCTGATCCAAACAAGAGTGCAGAAAGAGTTATATAAGCCCAGAAACCCTTGGACATAGATTGCTTTGGAATCCAGAATTTTTTAAATTTTAGAAAGATAATTTAGTGCATATATTATAAATCATGTAACACCCATAGTAGAGCTGGACATCCCTCCATGATCAAATTTCAGGCCTAGTGCATGAAAATTCGTTCACTGAGGAGTGTCGGGGGGGGGAGGGGGTCCCTCAGTCACCCTGTGCCCTCTTACAGCTCAGGACCCCTCGGGGGGGATGTCCACCTGCCAGCTTAGGCCCACTCCCCAGGAGAGTGGGCCTAAGCCATAGTCCAACATCCTTAACACTGCCAAGGAAACAGGAGAAGCTCCCGCTACCACTGTGCTGACAGCCGTCAGCTTGGCTTGTGGCTAAGCAGAGCTCCCCCTGTGGGAGCGCACTGAACACCAGCAGGCAGCAACTGCATTGAGCATCTACCCCCTGGTGGTCAGTGTGCATCATAGCGACAGGTCCTTGCAGGTTGTTTCACCCTTAGGGTCATTTTGCATATTACCCTTTTATTATAAAGGATTTTTGCAGAAAATACAGTATATTTATCCTAAGTGACAAAAAGAATCCAAATAGTCCTTTGTTAGCTCAGGGAAGATTTAACCAATACATGTCAGGTCTTGTTGCCAAAGATTATGGAGGGGATTTTTCCCCCCAGAGCTTTCTGGATTTCTAGATTGCAAATAAGGGACTCTGAACGTCTATTTAAAACACCATAGAGACTTCTAGAAGACCCAGATACATCACCATTAATGCCTGAATAACCATTTGAACATAAATATCATAGATACATAGTTATCTTTCATTTTTCAAATTCAATATTGCTTAATTACTTTCCCTTCAAAAATACGTTTTATTATGCCCAGAAATCATAAAATATGTAGGGAGTGGGGAGTTTGTGTAACTGGTGATGTGGTAGGAAAGGAACCACCCAAATAGTGGGTCGGCAACTAAGTAATTGCGGGTTTCACACATATATGGCTTCAGTTGAATTTTTAGGTTTGCAGACGTAGTACAAATGTAAAACACATTTTGTATTTGATAGTTGGCTATTCAGCTGTTAATCAGTAAAAAAAGTTTTTTGATCTGTTTTGTAGTTTTTGTTTGGCATTCGTTGAAAAATGGAAAATCAAAAGGAACATTTTCGTCATATTTTGCTTTTTTATTTCCGCAAGGGAAAAACGCATCACAAGCTCATAAAAAGTTATGTGCTGTTTATGGTGACGAAGCCTTAAAAGAACGGCAGTGTCAAAATTGGTTTGCCAAATTTCGTTCTGGTGATTTTTCACTCAAAGATGAAAGACGCTCTGGTTGTCCAGTTGAAGTTGATGACGCCCTAATCAAAGCAATAATCAATTCGGACTGTCACAGTACAACACGTGAGATTGCAGAGAAGCTTCATGTATCACATACATGCATTGAAAATCACTTAAAACAACTTGGCTATGTTCAAAAACTCGATACATGGGTTCCTCACGAACTGAAAGAATCACAGTTAATGCAACGCATTAGCAGCTGCGATTTGCTAAAGAAACGTAATGAAAATGATCCATTTTTAAAACGACTGATAACTGGCGATGAAAAATGGGTTGTTTACAACAATATCAAGCGGAAAAGATCGTGGAGCAGGCCAGGTGAACCAACTCAAACAACATCAAAAGCTGAGATTCATCAAAAGAAGGTTTTGTTATCAGTTTGGTGGGATTACAAAGGAATTGTCTACTTTGAACTCTTACCACCCAACCGAACGATCAATTCTGATGTCTACATTGAACAACTAACGAAATTAAACAATGCAGTTGAAGAAAAGTGGCCCGAATTGACAAATAGAAAAGGTGTTGTATTCCATCATGACAATGCAAGGCCACACACATCTTTGGTCACTCGGCAAAAATTAATGGAGCTTGGTTGGGATGTTTTGCCACATCCACCATATAGTCCTGACCTTGCACCATCTGATTACTTTTTGTTTCGATCTTTACAAAACTCCTTGAATGGTAAAAATTTCAATAATGATGATGATGTCAAATCGTACCTGATTCAGTTTTTTGCTAATAAAAAACAGAAGTTTTTTGAACGTGGGATTATGATGCTGCCTGAAAGATGGCAAAAGGTCATTGATCAAAATGGGCAATACATTAAAGAATAAAGTTATTTAGTTCCATGAAAAAATTGTCTTTGATTTTCTTTAAAAAATCCGCAATTACTTAGCTGCCGACCCAATAGCTTGGGAATGAGGGTAAACAAGTAACTAAAATAATACTAGCTGAAATTTATTGAGCATTTACTATAAGCCATCACTGTTCCAAGCACTGTATTTTGTATTTTCTAACTCAGTCTTTCCAACAGCAGTATAAGAAGGTAATATTATTATCTTCGTTTTATAAATGAGGACTTTGAGGCCAGAAAGAATAAATAACTTATCCAAGGTACAGAGCCAATAAGAAGTGTGGTCAGAACACAAACCCAAGAAATCTGGCACCTGAGCCCCATGCTCCTGATTTCCTTTGAAGCAGTTTTACTGCCAAGTGTTTTGTTCAGAGATTATGAACATTAAAGGAGAATGTACAATCCCAGCTCCTTCTTCTCCTCCACGCTCCACCACAACTAACTCTTCTCCATCTTAAATCCTAGTCAAGCATATGATAGAAAAAAATCCAAAATTGGGCATCATCACTTTGGAGATAGCTACCTAGGAAAATGAAGGGATGAGTAATCAGATCTGGGAAAGGGGCAAATAAAAGCTCAAAGTGAATCATAACTTAAAAGGAAAAGAGAAGAGTTCCAGAGTGGGTCATGTATGGCCAAGAGAAATGAAACCATGGACAGAGGGACAACCAAGGAGGACAAAGGGTAGGGCTTCCAGAAGCCTTTCTCTGGCCGCCTTAGACCTAGAGACCAAACAGACGGGCACACTTGGAGGACCAGGCTCCACACTGGAAGGCCAGCAACCCTGGCCCTGGCTGCGATGCTCCTGCTGACTTATCACAGCCACAGCTTAGCAGACCCAGGGTCTTCCATCTCCCAATTGCATGATTCTTTCCCTGTAGAAGGAGAGCACCTTCTCAGCCTCACAATATGTGTGCAACACTGAACCAATGTTTATTAAATATGTACTGTGCCTTGTCAGCACTGAAGGTACAAAGATTAATAAGACAATCTTTACCCTAAAACATCTCACAATCTCCCATGGAGAACAGACCTGTATGTGCATGCTACGGCAAGGCTGTATTTTTCATTCATTCAACAAATATTTATTGATCATCTACTATCTGCCAGGCTACGGGCATATGGAGCAGAACAAAGAATTTAAAGTCCCATGAGTACAAGAGACAAGAAGTGTGCTCACCTGCCAAACAAACTAGGTATACTCCTGTGAGGAGCTGGGCTTGGCGGGTGGGGAGGGGGCTGTGGCACCTGGAGAGGCACAGTCTTGTAAAGGGGTCAGGCGCTACTTGGCTCCCTCAAGGAACACAGACTTTGATCCTGTCAGATCTTCAGATTTTGTGGAAGAAGCCAAGCCTCGAAACTTTTTTGTAAATCTTCTAATGTTTAAAGGCTGTAGCTGATCCAAACTATTCTTAATAGTTTAATGTGGCAGGTCTGCAGGCTAGCACGTTGTAATCTTCATAAACACAGCACCTTGTTAGGTATGGGTGGCCCTGTCACCCACTGCAACCTCCCTTTGACCCATTGAAAAATGGACCCTTTCTGCCCCTCTCCATGCCTGGGGCCCTTCACCGCCCCCCGCCCTCTCCAGTGGCTTTCCCTAGTCCAGCAGTCTCCTCCCAACCACCTCCTTGCTCCACCTTTCTCGCCCTCCTTGACTCCTTGCCAACCTGACTCAACTAGTATTTCTTTCCAAAGAACATGATCTAAAGGCCTTAACCATGGTCCCCTATAAATCCTTCCTGCATTCCATCCTCCCTGCCTTTTCTGTTACTGTATTCTCTCACTCAGATGAGGGAAGTTAAAAAAAATTAATTTTTTAGAATGCTACCCAACTGGTTAGGAAAAAACAAATCCATGTAATCCACAGATTAGTCCTTCATAAGATGGGTCTTATGGCTCTTTATATGTGTCCGTCTATCCACCAGAAACTTTATTGCCCGTGGAGCCAGATCTATTCTTCTCACAAAAATTTATGGATATTTGGAGTTTTTAAACTGTCTTCTTCCATAGGTCTGGTCTCATATGTCTTTGAAGTGAGGAGGCTCTGAACCTGACTTCTTTCCAGGACTGGGATACATTACAAGCTAAAATGTCAGTGATCATTGCAAGCAATAATAAAGTTTATATTATAAATGATGCATATGCATGAGTGTGCATATGTGTGGGGGGCAGGGAGAAAGAAAATCTTAGAAGTGCTTACTTCTAAAAAAAAAATAACTTCCCTAGGTTTGTTATCAAAACCTCAAAGGATGTTTTCATTTTTTAGAAAACCTTAAGCCTTTGTTGCACAGATATGAAACATCATAAAAACGATTGCAGGTGACTAGCCAGTCTTTTGTTATATCTCTAAACATAAGACAAACAATAATATGAAGGTTTTTTTTTTTCTTTCAAGGAAAAAAAAAAAGGAACTCAATATTAGTCACAGTAAGCCCCAACATATGGGAATAGGTACAGGGTGGGGAAAGGGGAGGGGAAGCCCACACTTCATAGTTTTTCAAACCTTTAAAACTGAAAAAATATGTATCCCTGCTTTCTGTATATGCACATAATGTAAAATTTCATCAACCACAATATTTTAAAAGACAGAAATCATGAGATATATCACATCTAAATGGAAATATCATCTAAGGAAGGCACCATTTATCAACATCACTTTGAAATGCAGTGGAGGATGTGATGGCATTATGTAGATCTCAAATATCTATGGGTGAATGAAATTGGGTAACCTTAGCAACCCCAGGTACATCCATGCAGCTATAAATCAAATGTCAGCACTCTGGGCTATGCACAAAATAAAGAAATAATTCTTTGAAATATTCATAACGCTATGCAGTGTATTATTTTGTAAGTCTGTCCCCATTATGCATTTTTGAATCTAACTAAAAAAAAGACATTTACATAACACACCGCCCCCGCCCACCCACCCATGTCCACAGGAACTTCTAGAAACAAACTAGATACTAATGGCCACAGCAGAACTCTGGTTCTTATGTATGAGAAGGAAAGGGAATTTTATACACAGGCAGCTAGTCTGACAGCAACCCAAACGGTTTCGGTTTCATATTGATTATTCCATTAAAAAAATAACAACTAAATAAGAGATGAGAATTTTTGGTAAGAGTGTCATGATATTGATACGTTTTTGTATGTGTGAAAGTAATGTATTCAGTGTTCCACCCTCTGAAACTGAGATTTGCTTTAAAAAATACATTCTTGCTGGCACAAAAATATACTAAGTCTTCTAATCGGGGGGAGCTTGTGAATATGGAATTACAACAGACAGCCCAAAATAAAGTCTTTTGTTTCATTTACAGTCCATAGTTTCCTTTGATAATTTAGTTTATTGGGTGGGTTGCATTTTTTATATAAAAACATTTATTAGCACCTCACTTCTAAAACCCCGTCTTTCCCTGTTTCTTCAGTGTCTGAAGATCACAATACCTGTGATGGATTCTGAGGGTCGTCAAACAATAATAGCTGTGATGTGGGGCTCAGTTTGACTCTAAAATCACACACACGTAAGCATGCTGTTACCACAGAAAGAAGACTGAAATGCTCAGGCTGACTAATTGTTTTACTGAAAAAGTTTTCATACGCACATTCAGCTTAATCTATCTAATGCAGCCAACCAAGTGAGTCATCTCGACATGCTTAACTGGCTGCTATCGGAAATCAGGCAGCTTTTCTCCTACAATCAGTTGTGTCATTTTACAAATGAGTTCTCTTCATGTTACTTCGGAAGTGGTACCAAATGGACAACGGGTTTGAACCAGGAGTTTACCAAGCCATTCTAAGGGGAATCAGTTCGTTTACCCTCAATCTATTTTTCTTTCCCAGTGACTATTCTCCTCAAGCGGTATTAATTGTTCTGGACCTATAGCACATGCTTCAATAAAAATAAATTACTTTATTTCTATTACACCACTAATGGCTGTGTGACTTAATTTCATTAGCTCGAACCTGTTGAGAGTATTCAGATTTCCATAGCAGGACGCACTTAAAATGAAAAGATTCTTTCGATTCTCAATTAACAGAATCGTTCTCTTTCAACTGAAATGAATGTTATTGAAACCAATTAGCATAGACTGGAAAATCTCTCACTAATGAGGGGAGTGTGGGTGAGTAAACAGCAATGAAAAGATGAAATTAGAGAAGAGCCTCTTCTCGTTGGCCTGAATAATTACATGCTTAGTTGCCTAATTGTCTGGTGAAAAGCACCGCGGTGATAGTAACAGATTGCCATGTTCATTAGGCAGCAAAAGGCCACCTGCTGCTAAGCTTCATTTTCCTGCAGTCGATATACACGTGTTTATCCCTGGGGATTGATATTTGGACACAACACTAGCTGGGAAAAGCAAATGAGCTTGCCAATATGCTGCAATATTGTGTCCTTTATGCCAAGATACAGAAGCTTAATATGTCAAATAGAATGAATGAAACCAGCAGCGATAACAAAGTTTATGAGGAAACTGACCTTAGAGCGGGCCCAGTGTAGGACTCTCAACTGTGTCGAGTTCAACCTTTCAATACAGATGTTCCCTTCTGGCCTGAACGGCTCCAAATTATATAGTACAAAAGAGAAATTATAACGGTGAGGGCCTCGGCAATATTTTAGACAATGGTGTAATGAAAGCGTGCGATGTAACTGTGAAAATTGAAAACAAGTGTTCAGTCCTAAAGGCAAAAGACGTGAACGAGAGACACAGCCCTGTTCCTATGGCTGATCTGTAAACAGGAGATCTAAGGGAGGCCCCTTTGTTCACCATCTACCCTTCCTTCCAATCCCCTTCATTTCTTCAGATTGGCCACCTCCAGTTGTTTCCCTGTGCCCTCTCGCCAGCCAATGTCTTACATAACACACTGTCGGCTTGCCCTCCACTGTCATCCCGCCTCTATCTACAATTCTGAAAATCAATGAAAGCACATTGTTTTTTAATGTCCAGCTTCTTTTGTAGGCATTGCAATTTTCATCCGGGGTAATGCTGGAGGGAGTTTCAATATCTTAAATCACACTCTTGAGAAAATGGGTATTTTCTTAAAAATGAGTTCAGGGAAGTCAGTAAGGAACCTCTTCATGCTCACATAGCAGGACTCTCTCTCAGAGGGAGCAGAATCATTGAGCAATGAGGCACTCTGATGGCTGGGAACCCAGAAATGAAAATGTTCAGCCCTTGAGCTGGATGGGGACTTTGATATGCTTACATTCCACTGTTTTTAGTCTGTTTACGTAACTTGCAGACACTAAAAAAATCAGATTTAACATAAACACGACATATCTGACTCCTCTTAAAAACTTGAAGACCTGCAAACCTGGCTCCCATTCCAACTTGGCACAATCAATAGGGCAACACCGCTCGTGAGCTTTCCATTTGCCACAGTCCCCACCACTCCCTGTGTGTCCTCAGTACTGAGGCAGAGCACCAGTTGCCATTTATTATTGTTCTTGCACTGTTGTTACTCTTATTAAAATATAATAGTTCCTAGGACCCATACCTTTCTCAAATGTGAGAAAAATAGGCCAAGAGGGCCATATATCATCTGAGAAATAGTCTTACAGCTGGTCTGCTTCCCTCATTGCTTTACTAGTGCTTTAGAATTCAGTTTGTGGTTCTAAATGCACTATCTCATTTTAAAAAGAGAGAGAGAGAGAGAGAGAGAGAGGGAGGGGGGAAGGGGAGAGGCTCTGAAGGGGAAGCTGAGTTTTCAATGTTCACCTGGTAATAGGACCTCAAACAATGATCTTCACCATATATGGAGCTACTACCTCTGCCATATGAGACTACAGAAGCCTCATATGCCTAAAAGACTACATGCCTCAAGTAACAGGGCAAAATGCATATATTGAAAAATAACAAGAAACACAAGACAACCAACCCCATCAGTGATAGGTTGCTGTAATGATATACACAACAGAGGCATCACAAGAGGTGTGAAAGCCGGCACGGGGAGAGGAGAAAGGTGTGAAGTGGGGGCTCCTTTTGAATTGCGAGTAGAAAGACAATTGAAACATTGGTGTTGGTTAAAATGCCAGTCATCTCAACAGAAGCAAGGGCCTTCTGTGGCCACTTGCAGGGAACAACCACATTTTCCAACTCAAGAAAAAGATGACATCGGAGAGCCAGGCCTAAGGAAACATTCTTGTGGTAAAACCCCCATGCCCAGGGCCTGGATGAAGCCCAGCTCTTGCACAGAAGGACACAGAAACCCGAGCAGAGACAAAAGCCTACGCTCTATATTCCCCAGGATCCCAAATTTAAAAATCCCTTTGGACCCATCAATCAAGACTCGCTTTGCATTCCTAATGTTGATGCATGTGAGCCTGTGTTGGTGAAAGCACACCAAGGTCATGGGCTAGAAACAAAAGCCGCATTTGGTCAGCGAGCGGCATGCCCAGCCTTGGTGCTGCATCACTCCATCTTGTCCCAGATTATGCCAAGGTATTAAAATCTTCCCAATAACCTTCCCTTTCAAAAACTATTTGAACACACATTATTTTCTATTTTGGTTCCTGATTTCTTATTTATACTTAGGGTTTGGGGGGATGGTGAATTTAACAAAGGTAAATCACACTAGGCAAGATTTTAAAGGAGATTCATTCTATAATTTTGTTATTTATACCACACGTGATACATGTATGTCTTTGAGAATTAATAAAGGCAGATAATAAAAGAAAACTGTTTTAAATAATTTATCCTCACCATCCAGAAATAAATACTATTAAGATTCTGATGTGTGATGTTTCACATTGTGTGGGTGTGTGTATATTCATATAGAGATTATATTTGCTTCCCATCTGATTTTTTTTAATGTTCTGAGTATAAGACGAATACAATTATTTTTGAGTATAGAAATTTGGGGAATTAGAGAAAGAATTTTTAATGTACCTATAATCCTAATACCTTATTATAAATACTTTTGGTATCTGTATTATTATTATTATTATTATTATTATTATTATTTAGAGTGTTACTTATGACTTATTTACAATTATAATTTTATTTTTTTAATATCTGAAAATACAAAAAAAGTAAAACATTATCTCTAATTTAATCCCACCCCAGCACCCAGGAGTAACTCCTGGTAATAATTACTTTCCCAATATAACCCTGAGCTTATTTAAAAAAAAAAAAAAATGAGTGGGATCATACTTTATATACTGCTGTCATTTGCTTTGGGCAGGGGGAGCTCAATAATGGAGAGTGACTCTTTATTCAATAAATATATAGCCACATTAGCATCCTTAAATGTCTACAAAGCATTCCATTGTAGAACTGTACCAATCCCTATTGCCAAGCATTTAAGCTGTTTCCAATTTTCCACTATCATTTTTTAAATCCAATATAGACATCCTCGTACACATATTGCACACATAGCCAATCATTTTCTTTTGGGTACATTTCTAAAATTAAATTTTCCAAGTCAAAAGATATGTCCTACAATAATCTGGGTCTGACAGTGCCTTTTCCCCACACCCAGGCTATACTGGATGTTGTCAGTCCTTCTATTGAATATGGCCTGTTTAGCCAGTGCTTTGCTTTGCTTTGCTTACAAGTAACACCGAACCTTTGTAAGCTGTTTATTGGCCATCTGTATTGTTTATTGAGTTGCTTTCTTAAGTCCCTAGTGCACTTTTCTATTGGAGAAATGATCATTTTGTTGTTTCTAGAAAGCACTCCTTGTCTTTACCTTTTGTCATATGTAGCAACACTTTTCCTAGTTTATTGTTTGTGTTTTGCCTTTTGCAGTTTTAAAACAGATATTCGCCTTTCCCTTTGGTCATGTTTTGAAAGCCCTTCTATATCCTGCGATTTATATTCACAATTTCTTTTTTGTTCACAATTTCTTCTAAATGTTTTCATCATGTTACCTTTTATTGCTAAATCTTTAGTCCACATGGAATCTTTTTTTTTTTTTGTATGCAACACAAGGTAGGAATATAACTTTATTTCTTCTAAATAGATTTTTTCAACATCATTTATTTAATAACACCGTATACCCTTCTGTGTTCATTATGCCAACACCATCCCATTTTAATTTCTTGAGCCATTATAATTCATAGTGATTCCTGTTCAAGCACCCTGCTCCCAATCTTAACAATTCTTTTCCAAAAATGTTCTTGGTTATTTTGGGTTGCTCACTTTTCCAGATGAACTTTAAAACAAGTTTTTCAATATTCTGCTTTAAAAAAAAAAAAAAGGCCCATTTTGGTTTTGACATAAATTGCATTAAGTCTATAGATTACTTTGGGAATAAAAACTCATTTTCAAAATAAAAATATATCACAGCAAAACGTTTAGAAGAAATTGAAATGTTAAAGGGGGAGCGGGGGGGACACACAAAAGAACCATACATTGCTTTCAATAATTGTAAGGAATTTTCTAATAAGTTTAGCAAAGTACCTGCATTTTGTACATGAGAACACTTAAGGCGCAGGGGTATCGCTAGATCCTGTTACAGGTGAGGAAACAGACTCACAGAAAGGCATCCCACCACCACCGGAGGAGCTAACAGCTGATACACACCATATGGCAGGCACTACGTGTTTTACAAACATTATCTCATTCTCCCTTTTTATTGGAATAAATGAAGATTTGGTTCTCTTTACCTTCGAAACTTGCTGGAAGCAATTTAGGGAACAGCAGCTAGGCACTCACTTTACGGGAGGATCTTGCCAGAAACAATTAGCAGTTTAAGCCCACTCAGAATTTAAAAAACAAACTTTTTTATTTTTTTAAGAGGAGATGCATTCTCTACCTCTGCTGGCTTAAAATCATGTAAATAGAATTTATGTGCTCAGTGACCCCACTTCATTGATTTGACAGGGGTAATTCCTGTGTACGAATGAACTATTCCTCTGACGTATTGAGTATATGCTTCCATAACAGCATATTTCCCCCATTCCTTTAATTAAACGGGCGATGGATTGAAATGCAAAGTAATGATCTGCGATAGATGATCCATCCTTAACTCTTTCTATATCCTTCGTTGTCGTTGTTGTTTTAATTAACAACAGTGAAAGAACAAGCTGATAGCATTCAAAATTCTCCTCAAAATGTGCCCCAGTCAGGCTGGAGGAGGGGAAGGTGACCTGAAGAAAGAGCCCAGCGAACACCTTCCCACAGCATTCATCTCAATGATTTGAGAGGCATTTCGGGGTGACATATTGAGGACTCACTCAGTAGAGCTTGCACCTTGTGGGCCTACTGCAGAGGGGTCCTTCTTTACCAGCAAAGGTCATTCCTGTTGTCTGAGCCAGCAACTTAAAGCCTGATGCACACAGAGGTGAGGGAAAAAGAAGACACCAGGCCACCCAACCAGTCTAATGGGTCCTGGCAATCAATGGTGTGTCAGGGTCACAGCCAGGTCACCCTCACATTCAACTCCCTGGGTAAGTCCCTCCTGAACTGAGGACTTAGTCCTGTGGATGTGTAATTGATGGGAGGCCGTGGAGGCAGAGGTGTGCATGGGAGCTTGGGAGTCAGCCAATCTGGTTTGAGTCCTGGCAGCCCTGACTTAAGTTCTTCAAGTTTCCAATTACCCATCAATGCAATAAAGATAATAAACTACCTTATAAGGCTACTGTAAGACTCAGTGAAAAACATGCCTTGTACATAGTAAGTACTCAATAAATGGCAGTTGTTATTGTGCTTCTCTATAGGAAGTTAAGGCTTATTTTTAATAATTTTCATGTAAAAAGTAAACCTCTATTTCTTGTAAGTCTATTTCTCAAGGAATGATAGAATCTCAGAATTTTAAAAAATACTTAAGAATTACTTAGTCTTGCCCTAACCGGTTTGGCTCAATGGATAGAGCATCAGCCTGCGGACTGAAAGGTCCCAGGTTCGATTCCAGTCAAGGGCATGTACCTTGGTTGCAGGCACATCCCCAGTAGAAGGTGTGCAGGAGGCAGCTGATCGATGTTTCTCTCCCACCAATGTTTCTAACTCTCTATTCCTCTCCCTTTCTCTCTGTAAAAAAAATCAATAAATAAAAAAAAGAATTATTTAGTCTTTCTTTTATACTATGTCCTCAGAACTTTAAGGTAGATATATACTTTTCATGGATAACAGGCAAGCAGCCGAGATGCGGGGAGCCCAAGAGAACCCTCACTTTGTGCAAAAATCAGTCCCAGCCACTTGGTGCAAAAACCCTATATCAACTCTGACATTTTTAACAAACTTGTCAGGCTCAATGCTAGTTAACTTTTTGTGAATTTCTTTATCTTCATATTATTGCCTTCAGCATATAAACACTGCCATGTATAATGCTGTAAAGAACCAAGCCTGCTTTCAGAAGATACATCCACGTGTGCTAGGGTGGCTTCAGGAAACAAAGAGAGAGAGGAGAGCCCACACCATTGCCCATGCAGTGTCTTAATCAGGTATGTAAATGTACACGTGAATGGGGGCACCTAGGGTAGCCTATAGACTATATAATTTGCAGGCACTGTGCACAATAAAAATTCAGAGCCCTTGTTCAAAGGTTATTAAGAATTTCAAAACTGATAAACAAAAAGATAGATACAGAGACAGTAAAGCATCAAAACGTCTGTCGAATTACAGCGGGAAGGTTAGGGAGAGGTAGGGGAGATAAGAGATCAACCGAAGGACTTGTATGCATGCATATAAGCATAACCAATGGACGCAAAATACTGGGGGGTGAGGGCATGTATGGGAGGGGTCAATGGTAAGATTTGTACACATATAATACCTTAATTTAAAAAATGAGAAAAAATAGAATTTCAAGATGACAACAAGAGCATTACATCAAGAGGTGAGCCCTTGAAACCAATCCTGGATACACCCCCTCTTATCTACACACCCACACAGCCCTGGGGGTCAGAGTGGCCTGCTGTGTCATAGAGCTTCCCAGACCGGTAGGAAGATGATTGCAACTGGAACACACCTTCCTATTTGTCAGCTGCTACAGCACTAATAATAAACTAGAAGCATTGGCTTTGGCAAAATTGAAACTGGCTTTAGTTCAGAATTGAATCAAGCTAAGATTAACTCCAATTGATTAAGTCTCATCCTAATTTCTACCTAGAAGCTAAGGGATGTTTCCAGTTTCAGAATAAAATGATGTACAGGTAAAGCAAATGCCATCCGGGGCAACACTGTAATACTGACATACACAAAAAATGTCATTAACCTCTGAAGGAATTTTATGGCTTTAGCCAAATTGAATATCCAAAGTACCTAATAAGTCTTAAACCAAGGCCCAAGTGGTTTAAGGCCCAATTAGTAAATTGACTACATTAATTACCAAGTTCAGTTTTATTACGATTGGTGAGTAGGTGATCAGGTAGTTTACTACTTTCCTAATAGTCTATCTGATTTATGGGAGATGTGACTATTAGTGTTTGCTTTGGGGAGACATATGCTAAATGTAGTTCAATGAAATTCTCCAGTCCACATTTGGAAAAATGTTGAAAAATTCTGTACAAGTGAGCTGAATTTAAAATGTAAATTCTAAGTTCTAAACTTAGATTCTGGTTTTCCAGAAAATATTGCTGTTTCTTTAAAAAGGCATCTAATCAATTAGCCAAAAGACAGTCCCAAAAGCAAGGTCAAGGCAACTGCCCACCTATGCCTGCATTCTCAAACAAGCACACTTAGCCAATGAGAGTGAGAGAGAAAATAATTGCTATGTAACAAATTACAACCTATTTTCACATTCTTCTTGTAGCTAAAACCACATTTTCCTAGAAGAACTCTCTCTCTGAGAAAAAGGGTATTTATTTGAGCAGGCTGCCCCACTGTGTGTGTGTGTGTGTGTGTGTGTACATGTACAAAGATATGCATATATACATATATGTTTATATTTGTGTGTGTACATATATATATATATATACACATATTATTCTAATCAATTTCCGAATAAGTTGTATGTATGATTTCTCTTTACTTGTTAAAACTTCACTGTGTGTCTCCCATGAACAAAAATTTTATCATAAGTAACAATACAATCAAAATCAGGAAATTGAGCATTAATACAATACTATTATCTTCATGCCATATTCCAGTTTTACCAACTGTCCCAGTTATGTTTCTTACTAATAGTTAGCCTGTTTGGTTCAGGATCCAATCTAGAATCACGTTTTGCATTTAATTCTCATATCTCCTTAGTCCCACTTAATCCCAATTAGTTACTCAGTCTTTCATGGTCTGTCCTGGCCGTGGCTTTTTTTTTTTTAAGAGAGCAGGCCAACTGTTTTGTGGCATGCGCCCTACATAGTTGTCTGGTGTTTCTTCATGATTACATTAGATTAGGGTTATGCATTTTTGGCAGGAGTAATGCAAAAGTGATTCTGTGTCCCTCTCAGGGGACTATATCAGGAGGCTCATAATGTTGATTTGTCCCATTAATGGTGATGCTTACTTTGATAATACGGTAAAGGTGGTATATGCCTGCCTCTCCACTGTAATAATACCATTTCCTTTATCAAATTAATGAATTATATAGGGAGATGCTCTGAAACTTTGAAACCTGTTCCTCATCAAAATTGTAGCCACTACCTTTAGCATCTATTAATGAGTCTTTTCCTGTTTACAAAACGGTTATTTACTTATTTATTTATTTACTTCATCGGTTCTCATTCCAGCTGCATTCATTAGTTTGATTTCTACTGTAAGGGAGAGCTTTCTCTTCTCTCCCATTTGTTTGCTTGCTTATTATCAGTATGCACTGACAAATTCTTGTTTTATTCATGTATTATAATCCATTAATATCTTATTTTGATGCTGAAATCCACAAATTCTTTCAATATGGTTGTTAAAAACAAGGACCATTTTTCAAATGTCAAGGAACTTAGACAGCTTTGAAAGTAAAAGAAATTGCCAAGAAAGCAAACAAATTTGTTTTTGATTTCCTGTCTTCCAAAAGGAGCCAGATGTCAAGAGAGAAAACATAGCAGAAATGTTCAGAATAAGAAAATGAAAGCTCTTCAGACCGTTGGGTTTTGATGAGAAAGGGACAAGCCTTGAAATCATATTCAAATGCCCCTTATTGCTTGTGCCTCCAGAAAAATTCCCGCGTCTTTATTTCTGAACTGTTTCAAGGAGGCAGAGGCACAGGCACACACACCCTTAATGAGTCCAATCACTGTCCCACAGACCAGTTACCATGTACATATTGAGTTTGGCCAGAGATCATACAGTTGCAATCACTGCTGTTTCCTTAAATTTAATTTAATTTAATTTTGAAAGACATTTTGATCAAAGTCATCAGTCTGAGAAAGCATATAAGACACTGTGATCATGCAGCTCTCATATGAGTAAGAGAGAATGTCTCACCTGGACCTGTGCTTCAGGCCTGTATAGAGAAATGCCACATTCACAGAGCCTGCTGCTTATCTGCTTAAGAGTTGCACAATATCTCACTGGCACACAAATATGATTTATCTAAATTATTCTTTTAGTCCTGAGAAATATGAATATGGAAGAGTAAATAATATGCATTCAATACAGTGCCTAGGTCTACAATGCATCCAGCCACATTAAACTCTGAAGTAAGTAGAAAGGGGTAGAACGCAAGAGGGGAAGACTTATGTTGCCATCTCATACAAGACAACTAAGTGTAAGAGTTCATTTATTCAAATAATATTTCTTTTTATTAACACAGAATAAGCTTAGGGGTTTTTAATTTCTAAGTCAGACTTCTTAATTTTATAGATTTTCAGCCCTGTGATTTTACTTCCGTGTTATTGTATATAGAGTCCTTGAGTAATACCCTTGAATTGGATATTACTATTCTTAACTCTTAAAAATGGCACCAAAATGTCCACTACTAAAATAACTAGCATTTATTGAGCACTTACTGTTTGGGAGACACTGTTAATTAAGCATTTGCAGTCACTATTTCACACGATTCCTAAAACCACACACGGAGATGAATTCACCTGAGGACGTTGAAGCTGTGAGGGGTTGAGGGAACTGCCATGTCCCACAGCTTAATGTACGTCTTGGGCAGGTAACAGTGATTGAAGCTTCTGCCCTCTATCTCCAGAACCTTGACCAAAGTGCTACATCCCCTGGTGAAAAGTATAAAAGAAGGCTCTTCCCCTCTCATCTAAACCAGAACCTTTGATTCCAGCTCACTGTATGATGTAATTCAGGTATCGTTCTGAGCCGTCCTGAAGAAAACTCACTCCGAGGGATGAGAATATAATCAAGACAGCTTGAACTGCTCAGGCTCCAAGCTTCAAGTTTACCTGGGGTTCATCTTTCTTCCTCTTCACTATATCCAATTAGCCACCAAATCCTACCAATTGGGCCTCCAAACTGTCCCTTAGTTACATTGTCTCCTTTCCACTGACATTTCTCTAGTTTCAATTCACTAGTCACACCTCCCCGCTGGGTTCCCCACCTGCACTGTCCTCCTCCCAATCATTCTTCAGACCAGCAAAAAGGAGATGGTCTCATTCAGCTCTGACCTTGGCACTCATCTGCTCAGGAACCCTCAAAGGCTCCCCTTTGCTTATAACATAAAATGTTGGCTTGCTGAAACCAGTTTGGCTCAGTGGAGAGAGTGTCAGCCTATGGACTGAAAGGTCCCAGGTTCGAATCCGGTCAAGGGCATGTACCTTGGTTGTGGGCACAACCCCAGTAGGAGGTATGCAGGAAGCAGCTGATTGATGTTTCTATCTCATTGATGTTTCTAACTCTCTATCCCTCTCACTTCCTCTCTGTAAAAAAAAAAAAAAATCAATAGAAAAAAACCTTGGCTTAACAGCTTGACATTCAGAGGTGGCTATCATTTGTTCCTCACTTGCCTCTCCAGTTGACAAATCCCCATGGCAGGCTCTCCACCCTCACTCCATATACAATGATACATTTGCAGTCTTCTAAGCTGTCCCTCCACATTCCAGCTCCCTATTTTTATTCAAGCTGTGCCTCTCCCTGGAATACCTTTCTTCTTCCTCTTCTTCTTCTCTACTCCACAGCCCTCACCACTGTCATTAGTCCCAGCTTCTCCTCGTCAAATATCTACCTGTTTAGAGAGGGTTGGGCCTGGCTCAAAGGGGTTGAGTCAGGCTATAATTTATTATAGAAGAGATATTTTTCAAAGCTCACTGTCCACACACGGACTCTCATAGTCAGCTTTAATCTCTCCTTCCTACATAAGGCTGTTTCATTTTGTTTAGGATTCTATTACTGTACCTATCAAATCCTGTCTTGCTTTAAGGTTAACTGTGTATAGCTCTATCTCTTCTACAGACTACAAATGTTTGAAAAGTGAAAGTCATCTTAAATATCTTTGTTTTCTCACTGTCTTTTGTTGAATTGAGTTTTTAGATATTGGTGAGGAAATCTATGGTTATAAGAAGACAGTTATTTTTTATTTCCAAAAATTATAAAATATATCTAAAAGACATATTTGCTTTATATATATACATAAATATTTATATTTAGAAATATATATTGTTTTATACATATATGTGTGTGTTAGTAGATGGTTAATAAATATCTACTGATTAAATATATTGACTTCAAACAGATATTAATTATAAATTTTTATAAACCACATTTCATCACCTGAGATTTAGAATCCACTATCTTTATCTAATGAGATATTTACCTAGCCTACATAGTTCTCTTCAGTTATAAGATGCATAGATAGGTTAAAAATATGAAAGAGTCAATATCTTTTATATAAAGAACTCTTACAAATCAATAAAGTGCTAACCACACAAAAGAATTGCCAAAGAACACTGAGACATCTATCAGAAGAATAAATATAAATAGATAATAAACATTAAAATTTTTCAGTTACTAGCAATCACAAATTGCAAATTAACACAATGATATACCATTTTTAACCTATCAACTTGGCAAAATTTGTCTAAGATGATACCCAATCTCATTTTGGTAGTCTTATAAACTGTTGTAAACTCTCTAAAAAGTATTTTGGTGATTTATCAAGATGTATAAAAAGTTCTTACTGTTTGATCCAATAATCCCACTCCTGGGTGTCTATCATAAGGAAATAGTCAAAAATATAAATAAAGATTTATGTTCAAGAATTCTCACCAAAGGGTTATTCATAACAATAAAAATTGGAAAAACTAAAATGATTAAATATTATAAAAATAAATTATGTAACATTTATACAGTGGAATAATTTTGCTCTTTTAAAGTTAAATTTTCAAAGGCTATTTTTAAATGTGGGAAATGATTAAAGGTAACAAAACTATGCATTATTATATTATTTTTGTAAAAATTATCTGGTAGGATTACAGGTGATTTTTTTTTTCATTGTGCACATCTAATTTTCCAAGTTTTTACATTGACAAAATAGTTTTCATTCTTTAAAACCCAAAATAAAAATTTAAAAATGATACCTAATTGTCATATTCCCCGTAGGAACTGAGACTCAAAGACCAAACAAGTCCGTTTTTTATTTCCTCAGAGAGTGAAAATGACTGGCTTCAAGAAACCACCAGAGTGCTGCTGTAAGCTCCCATTTCAAAGAAATGGTGTGGTGTTTGTAATGGATAAATTTGAAGAGACAGCCAGTATTATTCTCATCTGTGATATATCATTTCTGCCTCTGATATGATATTTTAAGAAAAAAAAGTCCACTTTCACTTCTTTTTATTTTAACTCCCTACAACTGTATGGACACATTTGGCAATAAAAACAGCCCCTAAACTATGTGTCTTATTATTTCACAGTGATTAACCATAAATAATAGACTCATGCTCCTGAGACTATAAATTATTCACACAAAAGTAATGCCAAATTATTAAAAGCCATTGGGTGAATCCGTGATCTTGTTTGACAGCCACTGATTTGAATGACAGCCTGAGAGACAGTGTAGTGAAAGCCTATATGGACTAGCCCAAGACAAGCTTTGTCCTCTCATCCACCAAGTTACCTGAACATGAAACTAGATGAATCCCACCTCCAAGAAGAAAATAGTCTTCTCCATTCTGGAGCTTGTTTGGGGTGTTATATATACCTTGTAAAGTAGAAATACTCTTAATTCTTAATAGTTAACAAAGCCTTTTCACATTTATTAAACAATTGCTATTTTTCTAGAATTACTGAGATACCTAGATTTTCTTTGCAACATAGACAAGCTTCTGGACTAATTACAAAAATAAAAAACATTTGTCTACGATGTAGAGCATATTCATTTGTCCCACTTTTTGTAGTGAATAACATTTTATTAAATGGTACAAATATCAGAGAAAAACAAAAACAAATAAAACTTGACTATTATTAGATCATTTTCACTTCTTATTAGTCAGCATAGTTGTGAGTCTATAGGCACATCCTCATCCTCTTATAAACATTGCCTTCCCTTCAGAAAGCTACAGCTTTGCTCAGCACGCAGCAAAAGATGCTAATTTGATCACACTGATTCCTTTTAATACAAAGAGTGAATTGTTTTTAGACTACTGGTGATTAATGTGGGTATTGATTAGCTGATCAATAAGGCCACAGTGTCTAATTATTGATAATCCCTCTCCAGATGAAAGATCGAGTGTAAGGAGTCCCAGTTACAGAGTTCAAAATATAAAGTGATTCAATGTGATGCCTGGTAATTGAAAGTCAAACTAATCCCATAAATTAAATCACAACAATCCATAACATTTACCTGATAAATCCTTTGGAAGCTGTATTTAACTTTCACTATTCTTGGCTTTCCTCCCCTTACAAAGCCCTCTGAAAAGCACGCCACTTGTTGAGAAAGGTAAAAATCATTCTAAAATTATTTACCTTTAGGAAGTAAGGGATCCAATGGGTGCACCATTGACAGTTACATATCTAAAATTATGACTTCATCTCTGTCATATCATAGCATGAAGAATGAAGAAAACATAACCACAAATGCTCAAAAGAATGAAGACTATCCCTGCTGCTTAGGCTCACAGACTTAGTAGGAAATTCAGAGACCATGTAATTACCTTGTCATTCTGCTAAAGACAGTTTAAGGAACCTGATGATTGTTACACAGCCAGAGGGTAGGACAGGATTGAGTATCTAGGTGTATTACAAATTCTGCCCTTTCCTAGGGTGCAGAGGGTAGCATTAGTTTGTATCAGGGGCAAAAATTTAGTCAAATAGTCAACAGCAATAGTGTGCGATAAAGATAAAGCTTTTCTTTATATTCTGAGACAGGTCTTAGCTTGCCCTGGAGCCTGTGCATTTCCACTGGTGATGTAGGGCCAAGGTGGGGAGACCTTGCTAATAAAAGATCACTAAATCACTTCCCACTTGGGCTTACTTCAGTCTCCTTTGGGTAAGTGCTTGATTTTGAAATTTTCCTCCTCTTTCCTTGCTTCTCCTAGGTGGTATCTGAGTCTATGAGGGGATTCTGTTGCCCCAGAGGAGTAGGGGAGGGGTACCTCAGATCTTGGTGGGGTTTTATCCATTGGAATTTACTGAAATTTGTTGGAGATGGCTTCTCTGACTCCTAGAAGGAGTTTTGTACTAGTCACGATCAATATACAGTTGAATCTGCCTAGAATTCTCTCTCTCTCTCTCCCTCTCTCTCTCTCTCTCTCTCATTTTTAACTTAACACATTTGATCCATGCAAAATAATCTACATAAAGAGATAAGTTAGAGAACATCAAAATGAACACTCATGAATCCACCAACCAACTTAAAAAATGAAAAATAATCAATACAGATGAAGTCCCCTAATGATCCCTTCTCAATCTCTTCCATCTGTTTCTACCAGGTAGTAATCACTCTTGAATTTTCTGTTCATCGTTCCTTTGCTTATGTGAATGAATCTATGATGTTGGGTAGATGCCCCTTAAAAATAGAAATTTTCATTTTGCTTGTCTTTGAATATCATAATATCATATAGCGGTTTGTATCTCATGTATGTTTTGTGGTTCACTTTTTCTCATTCAAATTCCAAGATTTATCTGTTCTTATCTTCATGAATCCTTAAGCCAAGACCCAAGTTAGTAAGAAAAGAGTCCCTGAGGAATATAGACTACATTTTCATCTTGACTTTGCTTCTGAAAAAAAAAAATGTCCTCTCTTCCCATGGTGTCAGGCTTTTTGCATCTTCCTCCCATCTGGTGAAAATATCTCCATCATATTTTGTCCTTGGTTTATAATAAAACTCTATTATTCATATATTGAACAAACCTGGTGTTGATATATAAAGAGGAGCTTTATTAAATTTAAAAAGCTTTTCTCTTTGGCAAGAAAATCTAGCTTTTTAAATTTGTTTCCAGCTAAGACAAAGTAGCTTGAACCAATCCAACCCTCACACCAAATACAATTATAACTGTATAAGGTTTTTTATGCAGCTCTTTGAAGCCATCAAAGAGCAGCAGGCATCCAGGAACTGAGAAGCCAAGATCTCAGAGAAAAGAGAAAATCAATGAGTGAGCTTGACTTTCTTGCCTCTTCTCCTTGTAAAGCATTTACCAGTCTGTAACAGGTTTAGGAGAAAGTCCAAAAAGATAGTGACAGCTCAGAACTTCCAGCAGTATCACAGGAATGGGATACAAACAGTGGCAGTTCAGGCTTGTCAAAGAAGCCAGGACTTGAAGGACCAAGAGAGAAAGAAAGCTCAGGGGTTTGAAACTGAGGGTGTGAGCTGTTTCTTTTCTTCAAAGTACTTGCCTATTTGCTAACTGTGCAGGTAGAGAAGTGGAGAATCCAAGAAGAAAGAGCTGCGAAGAGACTGAGAAGCTAAACAGAGCTATCCACGGCCTTTAATGTTAAGATAAAGAAGACCCAAGGAAGTTGAGGGGCCTTGGTAAAGACATGAGCCTTTGAGTTTGGAACCTGAAGGACTAACTGTGCAAATATGAGAATATTGAAAGTAAACAAGACCTTCTAAAGCACAAAATCCAGCCTTGAGATATCTCAATCTGAAACTTTTAATCCAGATGATTGACCCTACTCTATTGCCAAGCGAGGGACCGAAATAAGACTTTTAGCATTTTCCTGAGGCCAGAAAGACAAAAAAAATGAATGTCGGGGTTCTTAAGGCAGCCAGGACATGAGGAGCTAAAATTCAGGAACAAAGTGACCCTTAGATAGTGAGCCCAACCTTCCACTCCACTCGTCTTCTTGAGGCATTTTCCAGTGTCTGAGCTATACGGGGCAAAAGACCAAGATACCAAGCAGAAAGCAGAAGCTATGAGGCTAAAAAGCTGTGTCACACTTGCTGAGGAGAGGCCTCAAAAAATATTACAAGATTTCCACTGAGAGTCCTAGTAGTGAAGGCAAACTGGAAATCAGAGATGTCCTTACAAACACTGAAACCCACCTTCAGATCATCTCAATTCCTGACGACATCGAAGCAAACTGCCCATCAAAAGAAAATTACATTTTCCTTAGAAAATAATATTACCTAAAGCCTTCACATTTATGATACCTGGCATATTTTCAGATATAATGAATTTTTTTCATTTATAATAGCTGACATCCAACAAAAATTGTTCATTTATAATATCTGACATCTAATAAAAAATTACCAACCTAACCAGGATCCAAGACAATATCCAAAATCCAAGATTAAAATAAAGGCAATATAAACAGGCCCACAGGTGATTCAGATATTAGGGTTATTATAAATTTTAAATACCTGTATATTAACATGTTCAAGAAAATAGATGACCAAGTAAATAGAATCACCAGAGAGCTAGAATCCTTAAAGAGAAGCGAATGGAAATTATAAAACTAAAGAGTACACTGATATTAAGAAAGTAATAAATGGCTTTGATAGATAAGACAAAGATTAGACATAGATTAGATGTAGCAGATGTAAACAAGAACATGGGCCAGTAGAAAATGTTTAGACTGAAACATAGTGAGAAAAAAATGGAAGGAAAGGAAAGGAAATAACATCAAAAGCATATGATACATGATCCAGAAGTCTTGTACAATTGGTATTTCAGATGGTTGAAAAAAAGAGAATATGATGGAAGCAATATTTGAAAAGATAATAGTTGAGAATTTCCCAAAACTGAAGAAAAACACTAACTCTCAGTTTCAGTGTTTAATGAATAACTCTAGATAGAAATATAAATTGCAAGAAAGGATAAAGAATATTCTCAGAAAAAGTGCATTTATGAGAAGATAAGAATGATCACATAGAATAACAATAATGTCTGAGGGACTTATATAATGAATTAAAATACATGATAAATAGCACAGAAAAAGTGAGATGAGTAAATGAAGTTAAAGTTTTCTAAGATCCAGGAAATAATTAAAAATACTAATAAATACTAATTTATATAGACATTAATGAGTCAAGGTTACATATTGTAATCTCTAGGGTAGGTACTAAAGGAAAACAAAAAGGAAAGATTAAAAAAATAATTATGTAATAAAAAAGAAAATGGGAAGCAGAATAATCCATCATAAAACACTCTTTTCTAAGTAAGGAGAATAAAAGAAACATAACATCAGAAATTGATGAAAGAAAAAATATAATTGACAAAACTTACTTCTTGAAAATATTAATAAATTAATGAATTACTAAATATTAATCTTTTTTTCTTTTTTTTTAATCCTCACTTGAGGACATGCTTAGAGAGAGAATGGGAGAAAAAGAGAGAGAGAGAAATATAAATGTTAGAGAGAAACATCAATCAATTTCCTTCTGTTCGTGCCCCAACCAAGAATTGAACCTGCAGCATAGGTAGTGCCCTGACTGGAAATTGAACCAGCAACTTTTTGGTGTACAGGATGGCTCTCAACCAACTGAGCCATTCAGGCCAGGTAAAAGACTAATTTTGAAAGGTAAAATGCATAAATTATAAATATCAGGATTAAAAAATGGACATCACTATAGACATTAAAAAGGTGGGTATAAGATTATGAACACCCTTCGCAAATAATTTTAGAATTTAGATCAAATAGATAATTTTCTTAAAAACACAACTAACTAAATATGCACAAGAAGTAAGATAAGTAATTATATGTCTATTCAATACATTTTATGTGTAATTAAAAATTCCCAAAAATAGAAGCTCACACCCAATTGGCTTCATCATTGTATTATTTCAAACATTTAAGAAAAAATTAACACAATATTATACTAATACTTCCACAAAACAGAAAAGAGGAAATATTCTCCATTTCATTTTATAAGGCCTACAGAATTTCAAAAAGGACATTATAAGAAACACTAGAGGCCAGTGCACAAAATGTATGCATGGGGAGGGAGTGTCCCTCAGCCCAGCTTGCACCCTCTCCAATCTTGGACCCCTTGAGGGATGTCCGACTCTCCATTTAGGCCCAGTCCCAGTAGGATCAGGTCTAAATGGGCAGTTGGATATCCCTCTTATAATCCAGAACTGCCGGCTCCCAACTGCTCGCCTGCCTGCATTCCTGATTGCCCCTAACCACTTCTGCTTGCCAGCCTGATCACCCCCTAACCATTCCCCTTCCAGCCTGATTGCTCCTAACTGCCCTCCCCTTCAGGCCTGGTCACCCCTAACTGCCTTCCCCTGTAAGCCTGGTCTCCCCTGTCCCCAACTGCTCTCCCTTGCAGGCCAGGGTCCCCCCGCAACTACCCTTCCCTGCAGGCCCAGTCGCTCCCAACTTCCCTCCTCTCCTCTACCAGCCTGATCACCCTTAACTGCTGTCCCCTGCAGGCTTGATCACCCCCAAATGCCCTCCCTTGCAGGCCTGGTCCCTCCCAACTGCCCTCCCCTACTAGCCTGATCACTCACTACTGCCCTCCCCTGCGGGCCTGATCCCTCCCAACTGCCCTCCCCTGCTGGCCTTCTTGTGTCCACATGGGGGCAGCCATCTTGTGTGTTGGGGTGGCAGTCAATTTGCATATTACTCTTTTATTAGATAGGATAATGGGCCTGTATATCTCATGAACACAGATGCAAAAATCTAAACATAATATTAACAAACTGAATCCAGCAATAAAAATGGACAATACATTAGAACTAAATTTAGTTGAAATACAAGGTTAATTTAATATTTAAAAATCAATCCATTTATAACAATACTAGAAGCCCAGTACACAAATTCATGCAATAGTGGGGTCCCATGGCCTGGTCTGTGGGATTGGGCTGAAACTGGCTCTCCAAAATTCCCCAAGGAGTCCCAGGTTGCAAAAGGGTACAGGCCAGGCCAAGGGACTCCACTGGTATACAATTGGGGCCTGGGAGGAACGTGGGAGGTTGGCCAGCAGGGGGAGACTGCAGGAGGACTCATTGGCATGTCTGGCTTGACTCACTCAGTCCTGATCTGTCAGACCCAACAGCAAGCTAACCTACCAATCGAAGCATCTGCCCCTTGCTGATCAGTGCATGTCATAGCAACTGGTCAACCAGCCAACTGTCTACTCCCTGGTGATTAGTGCACGTCATAGTGAGCAGTTGCGCAGCCTTAGCATATCATTAGCATATTACACTTTGATTGGTTGAACAAATGACCAGCCACTTAGCATATTAGGCTTTTATTATATAGAATAATCCACTACAATAATAGAAAAGTTGCATGATCATCTTAGAAAATGGAAAAAAAAAAAAACCTTTAGGTGAAAATCAACACTCATTGTTAATTAAAAAATAAAAACTTTTCTTAGTCTGATAAAGAATACCTTTTAAACAGTGAAGTACTGGGAATTCTTCCCCAAATGTCAAAAATGAAAAGGCATCCCACCATTATCACTTGTTTTCAGCATTTTACTGGAGATCCTATTTAATGTAATTATTGTAGAACATTAAAAATGCCCTATAAATGCCTCTATAAAGGAATAAATAAAGTAATCATTTACAGATGTTTGTAGAGCAGAAAATAAAATCAATCTATAGGTAATGCATTAGAATTAAAATTCATATAGAACAGCAAAAGCCAAGACAATCTATAAGAAGAATAGCAAAGCTGAAAGACTCACACTACCATATGTCGGGACTTACTATGACACTATATTAACTAAGAAGACAGAATGGTATTGGTACAATGTGGACTAACAGACAAAAGGAGCAGAATAGAAAGTCCAAAACAGACCTCACAAATGCAATCATTTTACTTATAGGAAAGATGGCACTGTGATGAGGTAAAGAATGATCATTTCAATAAATAGTAATGGGTCAATTAAGTATCCAGATTGGGGGGGGGGGGGGGAATTAATCTCAACAACCTACTTTGAAAATAAACAGAAAACAAGCAAGTCCAGATAGACTGTAGACATAAATAGTTAGAATAAAACAACGAAGCTTATAAGAAATGACAGAGTAATATCTTCATGATCTTGAGCTGGGCAAAGATTTCTTAGACAAAATGCAAAAGCATAAGTCATAAAGGAAAGGATTGCTAACTAGGAGCACTTTAAAATTAAATTTTTTTTCATGAAAAGAATTAAGAAAGTAAATGGCCCTTGTGGTTCAGTGGTTGAGCAATGAACTATGAACCAGGAGGTCATAGTTCAATTCCTTGTCAGGGCACATGCCCAGGTTGCAGACTCGATCCCCAGAGGGGGGCCTGCAGCAGTTAGACAATCAATTATTCTCTCTCATCACTGATATTTCTATCTCTTTCTCCCTCTCCCTTCATCTCTTTATAAAATAAAAATCAATTTTATAAAAATTAAAGTAAAGAGGCATGCCAATAGCACAAGAGATTATTACAAGATATACAGTATATTTGGCAAAGGATTTAAGTTCAAAATATATAAATATAAATCAACAAGAAAAACTGACAAAACAATTTTAGAGTTAATTAAAAATGGAGACAATTTAAAACAAACTAAAAAAAAAAAACACACTTGAATAAATATTTTTCCAAAGGAGTATATATAAATGGCTAGTAAAGATATGAAAAGGTGTTGAAGTCACTAGGGAAATACAAATGCAAATCCCAATAAGATACCACTATGCATGCAATGAAATAACTAAAATGAACAAAAAGTCACAATAGTTAAGTATTGGCACCTGGCATTTTCATTCACTGTGTTGAAAATAAGTTGTGATAGATTTGTAAAAAGAAATATTACACAACAATGAAACTGAACAAACCAACACTACATACAACATGGGTGAATCTCACAAATATAATTTTAAAAGAGAAAAAGCCAGGCATAAATTACCACATACTGGATGAGTCATTTTATATAAAGTTCAAATACAGGCAAAAACAAATCTATAGTGATAGGTGTGAGACTAGTGGTTACCGTTAGTGGGGGGACATGATCAGAAGGGGCAAGGAAACTTTTGGGGGGCTGATAATGCCCTTCATCTTGATCTGGGCTGAGTAGTTTACACAAGTGTGTTCTTTTTGTAAATATCCATCAAGCTGGACGCACGATTGTACTTTTTAAAAATATTTCATTGGTATTTAGAGAGAGGGGAAAGGAAAAGGAGAAAGAAAGAGAGGACCATCAATGTATGAGAGCAGAACATCAATTGGCTGCTTCCTGTAGGTCCCCCACTAAAGACTGAGCCTGCAACTGAGTCATGTGTCCTGACCGGGAATTGAACCTGCAACCTCTTGGTGCATGAGATGACATCCAATTCAAAATTTACTTTTTTAAAATTATATCTTTTGGTACAATTATCTTAATTCAGATCAGAAGTTTTATTTTGAAATTTAAAAGCTAAACCCTGGTTCTGTCTTTTTCTTTTAATTCTCTCATAACAGTCCTAACCTTCAAAAAGCATTGGATGCTTCTGGCTGCAAAGAAGAATCATGTAAAAGGAATTACAAAAAGGAAAAAAATATATTAATATATTTCAAAAACATGATCTATGTTACACTTTTCAAAAGCCAAGAATCCAAAGAACAGAAATAGATATAAATTAAAACTGGGCTATAGCCGAAACCGGTTTGGCTCAGTGGTAGTGTCAGTCTGCGGACTGAAAGGTTCCGGGTTTGATTCTGGTCAGGGGCATGTACGTTGGTTGCGGGCACATCCCCGGTAGGTGGTGTGCAAGAGGCAGCTGGTCGATGTTTCTCTCTCATCGACGTTTCTAGCTCTCTATCTCTCTCCCTTCCTCTCTGTAAAAAATCAATAAAATATATATTTTTTTAAAAAACTGTGCTATAATTTTTCAAGATAATGGCAAAAATTATCTCAGAGGATATCCTTTGTACTAGAGAAGGTGCTTAAAAATCGACATTCCATGTGATAACGGTACATGCATTTTGGGGGAAGCCTGTAAACATGCATGTTGTCTGACATACCAATGCCCTTCCCAGAAATACGACTGACATTTAAGAGGATCTGTGCAAAGAATTATCTACCAGATTTTTCTTTGCAATTTTGTCTTAAAAATGTAAAGATATGTAGAAAAATTACAATACATTCATCTATAAAATTGTAGAATTATATGTTCTGAAAAAAGAATGATAGTCATACTTTATTACAGGTGGGGGAAAGAAGCCATTAATCATAACTAGACACCATAAAATTCCATTTTGTTCATGTGCTTTGAAGAAAAGTCCAGTGGACCAGGAAGAATTGCCTCTGGATGGTGAAGTCATTCCTTCATTGACTAATTCAACGTTTATTCTATTTGACCCAATGTTAGGGAACGGGTACACAAAAACAGACACATACTCTGCCGTTAGAGTGAATAAAACTTAGAAAGAACCTCAAACCCTTGCCCATCTCACCCCACTAGAGGCCTTCTGAGCTGAGGCCCCTAAATCATCAGACATAAGAGTTGTTGAAAATGTTCACAGTTTGGCTGGTGTCGACCTAGATGAACCAGGAGGTCACAGTTTGATTCCTGGTCAGGGTGGGCACATGGCTGGGTTGTGGGCTCAATCCCCAATAGGGGGCATGTAGGAGGCAGCCAATCAATGATTCTCTCTCAGCATTGATGTTTCTATCTCTCTCTCCTTCTCCATTCCTCTCTGAAATCAATAAAAATAAATTGTAATAAATAAATAAATAAATAAATAAATAAATAAATAAATAAATAAAAGAAAATGTTCACAGAAAGGAAATAAGGTTTTTTTATCCTGAAATTTCCTGGCTACAATTCAATGGCATTTCCGAGGGTTGTTAGCTCAGCAATGTGAGGAAGAACTGGTCACCACCCCAAATGAAAATCAAAATTAAACATATTGAATGGTTTCTAAGAGCCAGGAAGGTCATAATGGCATTTTTGTTTGAGTTTGAGTTTGTTTAACATGCTAAGACGAGCCTCAAATTACAAAAAGAGCAAGCAGCAGCATAATTAAAATGATAAACTACCCAGATTACACATGCTTGCTCATTTTATTTATTCTTGATCTAGACACCCATGAGATAATATTTCTATATCTTTAATTACACCAGAATTAAAACCTAGTGTTTGAAAGCAGAGGCATTGGAATTAGGCTTCCTAGATTCAAGTTCTAGCTCTATCCTTTTTTAGCTCCGTGACTTGGGGCGAGTTACTTGTTTTCTTTGAACTTCAGTTTCCTCGTCCACAAAATGGAAGTAATAATAGTAAATATGCTGCTGTAAGGATTAAAGTGGAAATGTAAAGGTTTGTGACAAGACCTACTATAAAGTAAGTTCTCAAATTTGGTTATTATTGCTCAGTCCAAATAGAAAATAACTCCCTTCTTTAACATAAACATAAAATATTTCTGCAAATACTTAAGTCCCAACAGATCCAAGTTCACATGGGAGAAAAATATCACCTGACAGCACAATCTACCAGATTACATCTGAAACTTGAAAACAGAGCGATTAATTATTTGGTTAACTTGTCCAATTTAGATAGTCATGTGTATTATTAAAATATTTTTCCTCAAAAAATATCTTTGGTTTTCATTAAAATTATGCCCTTCATTCTCCAGCTCACATTTGCCACTAGAGCGGTGCTTTCCCGCACCCCATGCTGCTCAGCATTCACCTATAAGCCTATAACTTCTGTTCTATTGTGGCTTCAAAAGAGCAGAATGGTGCAAAGAGTGCTTGGAAGTGATGTAGACACCGAAGAGGTCATGTTTGACAATTACTTTTGCCCTGCCAGTCTCTGAGCTCATGGATTATTTACTAGTGCTTCACAGTTGTTAGATCGGGTCACATAATTCTCTCTCCAGTTTTCATGGTTGGTTGGATAACTCTGTTACAGCTTCATTCATTAAAGTCTCAATGATTCTGTATGCACAATGTATATGGGGCAGAGCAGTCTTTAAATTTTCACAGCTCCATACTGGCCCATGTAAATTCTTGCAGCATCAGATTTATTCCTTTCTTCTAGATAATACTCATTAGCACATAAATGTGCTGTAATACCTTCCATCTTGAACAGAAAGAAGGAAGGCAAGAAAAATGGATAGAAGGAATGGAGGCAAGGAGGGAGGGAGATTAGGCAAGAAGCAGGGATAGAGCCTAAACCAGTTTGGCTCAGTGGATAGAGCATCAGCCTGTGGACTGAACGGTCCAGGGTTTGATTCCTGTCAAGAACATGTACCTTGGTTACGGGCACATCACAAGTAGAGGGTGTGCAAGAGGCAGCTAATCAATGATTCTCTCTCATCGATGTTTCTAATTCTCTGTCCCTCTCTCTTCCTCTCTGTAAAAAAATCAATAAAATTTATTTTTTAAAAAGAAAAAAAGAAGCAGGGATAGAGAAAGGCATCTTGTGAACCCATACCTTCCCCCAGCTCCTCTCCATTTCTCTGTTTTCCTTTGCAGTAGAATTCCTCCATGCAAGTTACTCAAAGGCTTTTCTCCCCATTCCCTTTGAACTGTCTTCAATCAGGGCTCCATTCCTACTACACTACCAAAACTACTCCTTCCACATTATTGGAAACAGTGATCAATTCTCATCTAATCTTTCCTCCAATTCAGCAAAACTATTTTGCCTCAGGACCTTTGTACTTACTGTTTCCTCTTCCTTGGGCATTTGTTTCTGGTATCTACATGGCTGACTTCTTTATATTCAGGTCTAAAATCAAGTGTCATCCACCAGGTCCCAAGACACCTCAATCACCCCTCAGTGCACACGCCTACCCCTATCACCATACCCCGTTTTATTTTATTATTCTCACCACTGTCAAGTGCAAATGTCTACCTGTTTCTTACCTGACTTCCTAACACATTACGCTCCTTGTGAGTAGGGAACTTTATACCTGTTTTGTTTGCTACTCTAGAGTCTAGAACAATGACTGGAATATTCAGTCCTTGAGTGGATCAGTAATAAATATTTAGCTTGATGGACCATGGAATTTCCATAGATGAAAACTTATTCAAGTTGTTTCTTTGCCCTGTTGGAAAGGTGAACAAAGATACAAAGATGTAAAAAAAAAAAAAAAAAAAAAAAAAATTGTGGAGTATATGTTCACTTCCTACTTCCCTGAGCTCTGACTCTGTGAAGGAAAGCATCCCCTTGGAGGCTCTGTTAGGGAGTGTGATAGTTTGCCTGGAGACATAGCTCATGGCCTTGGATCTGTGCTGGCTTCAGATGTATTCAAGATGACCTTACACAAGCACCATCTTTTTCTTTCATCGTTCCTCACAATTTCTGCTCCCTTCCCTCTATTCTGCAGCATTACTGGCTCCATATTGGTGAGCTTTGAGTTCACCTGGAGCAGTGAATCTGAGGATCTTTGCAGTTTGCTGGACCTTCTGCTCCAGAACCAGAAGGAACCATGTAAATCTGGAACCTTAAAAAAAATAATAATCCCATATACCTAAACCGATCTTTCAACAGTGAGGGCCAAATTACCATCTAATTATTTCTTCCTTTCCCATGAATGTAAAATGCCTGGTTTGAAAGCAAGCAGAAAGAAATTTTTGAGAAATCAGAACTAAAATTTAACCTTCTACTGGTTCAACTGCTGATTATTGGTAATTCTAGGTGATCTTTAGTAAATAAAAGTGAGATTCTAAATGATTAGCATCCGTTGAGAGTGATGAGAGACAGAAGTTGGTTGTTCACATAGTTTTTCATCTCTTTCCTTTTACTCTTATCAATGATTATGGAATGAATGTATCAGGAAGGAAAACTAGATTGAAAAAAGGAGGAAAATTATTTATTGGAGTTCTTTGGAATATGTTATATCTTCTCTTTCTTTCTCATTCAAACACGCTCAAGTAAAATTTAAACTTCCAAAAGAAAAGAAGTTTATGACATCTTTTTTTAAAAAAAAATCTAACTTTCCCAACAAATTCCTCCATTTGTGATCATATATATTAATGAGTTAATGTAAGTTTGTACATGTTCATTTGCACTCAGTTTATGTTCAATAAATGTACCAATAGATGAGTAAAAAATAAATCATTTATGAAACCTAAGGGAAGCTCTTTTGCCAAAATAGAATGACAAAATCCAATTTGTGAGTTATTGTTATAAGATAAAAATTTTAATAAACTCACTGAACCAATTAAAAGTCAGCATTGATTGACTGTTGTCTCATTTAGATAATCAACTCATTCCAATAACATCTTATGGTATTCATCTGTTCAATAAACTAATTACTCACTCTTTAAGCACTCAGAATCAGATACTTTCAAAGACAAAAAAATGAGAGATAAGAAGATGCAGCTCCCACTAAAGACCAATAGCTATGAAACTCCAAGGCCTGTCTAAGGCAGCTAGGATCAATCTAAGTCATTACATATGAACTTACACTCCAAAATTAAACGTTTGTTACCATATTTCAGCTTGTCCTGCTTTAGAAAAACAATAGCTGTCAAAATCCTTCTTCTTGTGGTTACTCATTGATAAATTCTTAGAGATAAGTGATGTCAGGGCAAATAAAAGTACTGCTTTATACCCCTGTTGAAAAAAACTCACAGATCTTATCAACCTGCAGAAAGTATCATGTGAAAACATTATTAGGTTGAGTAGGGATCTTTTATTTAATCATAGAGTAGAGGCTAAATTCCTAAACTTTTGAAGCTAATGTCATGAAGAACAATTAGTTTCCTAGTCAACCACCCTTGGTGTCATAAAATCCTAAACAAAGTTTGGATTCAGGAAAATAAGTTCAATGAATTACATTTTGTGAAAAATCACTTCATCTTTATCGGGGTTCAAAATCATCTCTTTTAAAGGATCTGAGTCTATTTGCTGTTGCTAAATAACATCTTCTTCCTTCATTCCACAAACATTTATTAAATTCCTCTTCTGTGTCAGACAGCATGCTCAGCTTTGCATAATGCTTTATCGTGCATATAAATGCATCATTTCATTTGATCCTCCTAACAGCCCTTTGGGGCTACTATTATTATTGCTTCTACTTTACAGTCAAACAAACAGAGGCTTGGTGAACTTAAATGCTCAAGATCAGTAAATAAAAAAATGGGGCTTGTTCATAACCCACAATTTTCCCACGGAATTGCATATGTTGCTCAAAACTATGTAAGTATTAAATCCTAAAATAAAATCTTCACCAGATTTTAAGTCTCCAGAATGCAGATTTTCCAAGTTCCTTTGTAACAATCAAACCCTGAGACATTCCATAACAAAACCACAACCCTTCATTTTTTTTTTTTTTTTTTTTTTTGAGTTGTCTCTCTCTAAGTGAGACATGTTATTTTGGGCAGTCTCATGTGATGAAAGAGATAATGGGCTTTTTGGGCGGTAATAAAAACAAAATCACTACTTTGACAGTAAGTAAAATAGAAATTGAAACTTTAAAAAAATAGGATTTTCTGATTTCACAAATGAGCTGTCAAGAAACTTTGGGTTTAACTTCTCAGTGTTATTTTCTCTGTCACTTGAAATAATAACATGCCAATTTATGAAGTCCTCTGGGCTCATTTTAACATGTAAATGAACAACTCAAATTCTATTTGAAAACTTAGGCTTTCATATAAAGGATCAAAAATGGGGAAATGTGTGAAGGAGGTATTCTGATCTGGGTAGGACCTTTAGCCTAAGGCAGCAGACTATAGGGTAGGCTGAAGGGAGGCCCAGACAACAGGAACCTCAGGAGCTCAAAGAAGAGTTGGGGTTATTTAACATTCAGTCAACCAAGAAAGCCTGGGTGTCTGAGGCAGAGCATTTCTGGGGAAGTGCTTTTTAGTTGTATGGGGTGTCATTTTTGTGAATGAAGATCAAAATGACATATGACCACTCAGTAGATACCAAGAGAGGAGACCTGAGGGAGATGGGGCCTCATCCAATGAGTCAGTTAGAAAAGCCTGTTTTGGCAGATTTGGCAAATAAATAAGTAGCACAAAAGGGAAAGAACCACTGGCCATTCCTGAGCAGAAGAGTATCAAGAACAGTGAAGAATTGAAGATTTTACCCTATTTTCAAGGTAGGAAACTAGCCTGCCTCAGTTTCATAGATGCTGGCAGAATTTACAAGGCTTCTGGGTCAGAGACAAAAGACTATACTCAGAGCACAACAAATACCATGACCATCAGCATATTTGCATCAATTCCTCTTGCCCCCAAGTTCCCCAGGGCAATGTGGGTGGATCCCCAAAGATGCCTGCACATACATTATCAGAAAGGAATCCTGACCTTAGGGAACATGTATCTTTTATGTGGAGTGGTAAGCATGCTGGACCTTTGCTATCTTCCAAAGTTTTCAAAGTCTGAAACAAAAGGCAATCAATGTCTCTGTTGTAAGACGTGTAGAAATGCAAGAGACTTGGCAGAATCGTCTCTCAAAAAAGAGCTGTCCCCCTCAGTGTTCTGCATCCAGTCACTCCTGCAGTCATTGAAAAAAAAACACAAAAAAACCCGCAACCCAATCATAATGTATTTTATGAAAAGTTGGACAAGGAGAGAAGAACCTGTCTTATGTTGGGCTCTCCAAAAACAGAATGAAGGATGAAGATTCATATGGAGACATTATCCCAGAACAATCCAGTAAGGGAATGGGGGAAACAACAGCGAAGGGGAGATTCTAGTAGTCAAGTTCTCTGACAGAAAGCTTTATCGTGAAGGAAAACTCTGGAGCTTAGATTATGTGTCAGAGTCCTGACCTGAGGAATAGGATTTGGGCTCCCAAACTGCTATCCTTTAAAGTCATTGGCTAAGGCTATTACAAGGGGCACTTTAGCTCTCTATACTTGAAGGAAAAGATGCTCCCACACCTTGCATGCAGGTTCCAGAGGGAAAGCCCTAGACAAGGATCATAGGAGGCAAAAGCATACTGAACCAGAATAGAAGCACACAAAAATGGTAAATAAAGTGATGTAATTGCCTACATCCAGTTACATCTCACTTTATGTTTCACCTCATACTGTTATAGTTTCTTCAAAATGATGGGTGGTCAAAATTTCTGGGAAAAACTTACGAGAGGAGGGAGGGTTAGAGGAATTCGTAAAAGCCCACTGCTGCAATTAATCTCAAGTTCATAGCTGGTATTCATTATCTCATTCCTCTAACACCCACTCTAGGTTTCCCTTATCATCGCCTAGCATTGCTGCTAGTCTAGGCAGCCTGCCTGGTGTGATGAACTAGACCTTTATGCCTGAGGGATCTGAGCCAGTCACGATTCTCATATCAGGCTGTGGTTGCTGTAATTGCTCATTCACAATTCAAAATAACCATGGGAGCACCAAGACAAAGCCCAGTGGAACCTTAAATCTCTACCCATTATGTAGTAGCAACCCTATATCTTCATGAAGTTTGGAATTAATTATCCCTGCTGGTATGGTTCCTCCTTTCTTTTCTACTATCACAGGAGCCTTGAATGACCAGGTGGAAGCCACACCTTTATTGTAAATGGATTTCTTGCTGTGACTCATGAAGGAAGCATCTCCCTCTTGGAACCAGGACCTCTAAATTCACAGAAGCAAAAGTCACATGGACACATTTGCTTCCCCATAAGTGAGTCCCTGGGGCTGAGCTATAAATTCAGACACTTTCCGTAGTCCAATGGTAGACTTTCAAAGTAGAGTCACAGGTTCAGGTCATTGAACACAGTAAGAGAAGAGCAGATGGTCAAGGGGATATGGGTAGGGAACCAACGATATTTGCTGTAGAATCAGAACGAGATACCACTCAAGTTATTGTCTCAAGAAGCTTGTGGTTTTCTGTTCATTTAACAATGAATGCCTACTATGTGCCCAGCACAGTGCTGATGCCATATAGGTAAATAACAGTCAGTCCTCTCATCAACAGAGTTCACAATTCAGTGTGAGAGACAGACAAGTCAGCCAACATTTGATGTTGTGATGATTAGAAGCAAAGAGGGAAGTGAGGAGTGACTGATTAAAAAGGCTTCACTAGGAGGTGGTTTATTTTTTTTATTTTTGTTTTTATTCATTTGTTTGTTTAGAAAGGGATTTATGAGGGGCTCTCAGTAAACACTGACGGTGTAGTAGGAAAGTTAGACTGGGAGGGAAGGTGGCCTAAAAAGGATGCATTATAAGTTAGTTTACCCTTGTGTGTAGATAAGCGTTTAACTCTGCTGAGATGTTGAACATACCAGTGTTGAACATGCACCTCAATGTCATCCCACTAAGGGGGTGAGAGAGCTGGGATAATTCATACATCAAATCCTATCGGGCATTTTTTGAGGGCTGCTCCCAGGGTGGGCATTAACTCCCCAGCGTTTTTTACCTGTCCTGTGTGTGGGCAGAGCAGGTTCTGGTCCCAAAAAAGTACTCTCAGGAAAAGAGTCACAGTGCTGGCTGTAGGAAGGTGGGGCTTGAGAACACTGAAATATTATAGACTAAAGAGATAATGGATGGGGCACCCTTGTAAGTGCTTGAATTCAATGAGGTAGCTTCTTAACCAGAGCTGAAATATTAATAAGAATTTTTCCAACCAAAATATTAGCTCCAGAAGTGGGTAAGAGAGGGCCAAAGAGGATGTCTTAATCCTGGTTGCTTTAGCGAAGTACAATATACTGGGTGGTCCATTAAGAAACAGAAATTTATTTCTCACAGTTTTGAAGCCTGGAAGTCCAAGGTCAGTGTGCCAGCATGGATGGGTTCTGCTGAGAGCCCTTTTCTAGGTTGTAGACTTCCAACTTCTCATTTTATCCTCACATGGTGGAGGGGTGGGGAGAGAGACAGAGACCTTTTGTGACTCTCATAAGGGCTTATCTCATTCTGGAGGGCTTGACTTTTGTGACCTCATCTAAACCTAATTACCTTGCAAAGGCCCAGCCTCCTAATCACATTGAGCATTTAGGGCTTTAATGTGTGAATTTTAAGGGGATGGGGCACAAACATCCAGTTCATAACAGATGAAGAGTATCTATCCAAATACAAAATGCACACATATGGCCCCTTTTGGAATTATGACCAGACAGTTCATGGTGTGGCAAAGTCTCAACTTCTAATGAGAGCTCGGGTTTCCCTAGGCACATCCCCAATTCTACCACGCAGAAGAAAACCATTAATTAAGATCAAGGGTACTTTGGGATCCTGGTATTAGGAAATAGAGCATTCAATGGAATGTGTGAAGAGGTTAAATGCTGTTACTGCATTTAATTTTTTATGGTAATAACATTTGTTATTTGTCTATTTTATGATAGCCATTCTAACAGGTATGAGGCGATATCTAATGGTTTTGATTTGCATTTTTTGATGATAATGATGCTGAGCATCTTATCTTATACCTGTTGGCTAGCTTTATGTCTTACTTAGAAAAAAAAAATGTCTGTTCAGATCTTTTGCTAATTTCCTATTTGATTTTTTTTTTTTTTTTTTTTTTTTTTTTTTTTGCTACTGAGTGGTAGCTCCTTATCAGACATGATTTGTAATTATTTCCTCCCATTCAGTTTTTTTGCCTTTTCATTTTGTTGATGGTTTTATTTTCTGTGCAAAAGTATCACTTGTTTCTTTTGACTTTTCTTGCCTTTGTTTTTGGTATCAGATTCAAAAATCATTGCCAAGACCTATGTCATGGAGCTTACTGCCTATGTTTTATTTAGAAGTTTTATGGTTTCAGGGCTTACATTCAAGTTTTTAATCCATTTTTAGTTAATTTGGGTGTAGTAAGATAGTGGCCCAATTTCATTCTTTTGCATGTGGCTGCCCGGTTTTCCCAATACTATTTATTGAAGAGATTGTCCTTTTATCAAATGTATATACCTTGTTCCTTTGCTATAAATTGTTGATCATATATTGGTTTGTTGCTGAGCTCTCTATTCTGTTCCATTTGTTCATGTTTTATGCCAATACCATATTCTTTTAACTACTATGTCTTTGTAATATAGTTTGAAATTAGGAGCACAATGCTTTCAGCTTGTTCTTCTGTCTCAAAATTACTTGGGCTATTTAGTGTCTTTTGTGATTCCATACAAAAGGATTGTTTGTTCTATTTCTGTCAAAAAATTTCATTGGAATTTTTATAGAGATTGAACTGCATACCATTTGTGGAAGTCTGTCACTTAGTGTTTCCATTTCTAGGGTTTTCTCTCTACTCTATTGTTTTTATCTTCTGCCTGCCTTGAGCTGTGATAATAAGATGGGACTCCCCAAACTTTAAGGCTAAATAGGAATCCAGGGAACCAGAACAAAGGAAACCCCAAAACTTCCCTGGAGCCCTTCAAAGAAGGAAGGTAGGCTGGACCACATGGAAATTACAAAGATTCTTTATCATGTTCTGGCACAAGGTTTAAACTAAAATCAGTCTGCTTTGAGCTCTTCATTAGACTATTATTCACACTAATTTTGCACCACATGTTCATAGCAAGTATCAGCCAGAGTTCCAGCTAAAAACAGATGGCTCATACAGACAGTACATATTGGGAACAAACAAGGCCATGTGCCTTTACTATGGGAGATTCTGATTCTAAGCACTAAGACTTTCTCCCAACCATTATAAAATCACAAAGAAAAATGCCACAGCCAAAGACCACCCACTGTCTAGACCCCATAGACCTCACCGCATGGCATAATTTCAGGGGTGCAGACAAAATACCTTCTCTGACCACAAACCATAACCTCAACTTTCACAATTCCTTTGTCCACAGAGATACCACTCTGTAAGCCTTACCTGAAGTTTGCTCCTCAACAACAACAACAACAACAAATGGGCTTATTGAATTTAAATGAACAGATGTTTACAGTCAACATTTTCAACAAATATTTGTTGATTATCTTCTATGTGCCAGATATGCACTCTGGACTAATTATTCAATGGTCAATAAAAGAGGTATGTAAATTGCTCTTATAGACTTTAGACTAGAGACAGATAATAAACAAACAAACAAAGGCATGTTAACAAATCGTAAGTGTTATGAAGAGTAAGTATAGAATGCTATGAGTGATATTAGTTATGGGTAAAAGGAGGTAGTCTACTCCATCTTGGGTGGTCAGGTAAGGCCTCCCTAACTAAGACCTGAAGGATCACTAAGGTCTCACCAGATCTCAAGCTAGGGGAGTGGGGGTGGGGAGTCACTGCAGAAGGAACATAAGCAAAGGGGGAGGAGGGGGGCAGTTCTTGATTAAACATTTGGTCTATATAGAGCAACAAAAATTTTCATAGAACGCAAAAATAGTATTGTAATACATTTTTTAAAATTTCAACATAAGTACAATTTACAAATATAATAAATAAAAAAATATGTATAGTATTATTTTATTCTTTGGCATATTTCTCATTTGAGTGAATTTTTTTTTTTTTTAGTAGATTGCTGTCATTGTTTAAAAGGTCATGAAATTTTTCACAAGAATTTGTTAAATTATATTTCACACATAAAATGGCTTTCAAAGTCTCAACACTTGATTGTAAAGTAAGTCGTAAGTGTCACTTTCAAGGCCGGTGCTAGACTTTTTGCTGCCACTATAAAATATAAATAATATGAGTACTGTCTGCTAAATTCAAGAAATTTTATGTATTTTTGAAATAAATAAATAAATAAATAACTTACCTAAATTATTTGAATAGCTGATTTGTAATGACAACACTAATTTAACTTGCTTACTAGTACGCAGTACGATGTGAACTGTCTAAGAGACAGTTACAAAATGTTTTTGTTGTTGCAAACTTTGATGAGCAGTTCTCGATAATTAGTTCTCAACAATTATTTGTTATTATTAAAGTTTAACATTATAAAATTAACAAAATAATATAAAACTCATATCCTGGCTAAATAGCCACATGGCCACAGAAAACCATATATTCCCTTCCTGTTCTCCCACCGTTCCCTAGCTTGTCGTGCATTCTTCCAAAATTCAGGACTTTTTAAAAACACCGCGGGACACGGGACAAATTGTTAAAAATCGGGACTGTCCCGCTGAAAGTGGGATGTCTGGTCACCTTAATAGGGACTATGAGGAACAGAATAAAGACCAACATGGCTGAGATACAATGAACAAAAGGAGACAGGCTAAGTAGGACTGGCTATGGTAGAATCAGGATTTGCTTCAAATACATTATAAAGTTTCAAGAGAATGGTGATTCAATTTAGGTGCTTTGTGTTTTGTTATTTTTTTTAAATATATTTTTGGCTGCTAGGTAGAGGATGGATTTAAAAGGTGGGGTAAGTAAACATGAAAGGATCAGGATAGAAGGGAAGGCAACTCCTGCCTGTTACCTAGTCTATGCCATCAAAAACAAGTGATCCCTGCTTTCCCATTCACCTGAGATTGGTCACACCCAGAGAAAGTTTGAGTAGGACCAGAGGCAACCCCTTTGCTTGTTGCTATTTCTAAAAATAGACTAAGAATCAAACTGGAGTCGAACACATGAATGCAATGCCAAAGTCACCCTTCTAGAAATGAATGAATGAGAGTTGACCAAATATACACTACTCTATTACCCACAAATTAATCTCTGAACATATTTGGATTGGCTATTGGGGGGAATGGGGTACCATTAATGTAACCAGAATTAGGGAATGGTTTTGACTTTACCAATTACCCCACAATATAAATTATCAATAAAGTGTTTTTCCACTGGGAGATTGTGTTTTACATATACAAAACTCATAATTTGTGTTTATTGAAAAGATTTAGACGCTGCAATGTTATTTATGTTTTTAATTTGTCTGCACCCATAAATAATATCCCACTTAGCAAGCAGTTCCTGAGCAGAGCATTTACTTCTGAAATACAGTATCCATGGCCTGTTCTGGCCACCTCTACACTTGGCGCTGTGGATCCATAAAACCATAATCAATGTGTTCAATAAATATTTATAGACTAGATGAATGAATGAGTGTATCTCTACATCTTTTCCATTTACCAGAAGAATCAGCCCAATACAGAACTTGCTTCACGGTCTGTTATGCCATTTAATTAACATTGGGATCTCTTTGTATTTCATGACTTTTATTTCACTATAACTATTTGCCAATTTGTCATCTTCAATATCATTGTACATTCAATATGCATTTTAAAATTACAGTTTTTTTTAATTTGTAAAGCGCATTTTTACTTTACATCAGCATTCACTGAGGAGGCCCTTAGGAAACTGATCTGTACTCATTTCCTTTCAAAACCTTTATTTGTAAAAAGGTCAAAGGTGTGCAAAATGCACTTACAGGCCCTGAGGGCAGCTAGAAGGATGAACAAGGTCAAGCCCCATTTTCAAAGGCCTTTAAACTGAGACACAACCCAGTTAGTGACTAAAGCCCATTGATTTCTGCCTGTTAGTATTTCTCCAAATCGTCCTTGTAGCCACAGCTCACCATCACTTACCTGGACAATCGCAATAGTCTCCTAACTGTCACTTTTAAAAAAAAAGCTGTCTTTTCTTCCCTCTTCCCTTCACTTAAGACTAAAATATATTTTGAGAAAAGACAATATCATCAATCCAGGGCATAGAGATTTTAATAAATGGGCTTTTGACATGTTACATCATAAATGAACCTTCCAAGCGTATAAGTGGTCCTTTGACAGGATGCATCATGTCAATCTATAGCTCAGAACCTTTCCTGATTTAATCCATAATTCATATAGTAATGGATCCTGAAAATTCCACTGCTTTCTTTCTTCTGGCAAGGGCAGCTCTGCTAGTACCATTTGAGACTGATCAGTTGGTGCTCCATGGCTAAAACTGTGCAGTGTCGCCTGAATGAGTCCATCAGTGGATGCTCACCCAGTGTTTCTCAAACTTAGGTCATTATTGGACTACCTTACCACTTTGGGAGTACCCACTTAAGAAGGAGAAAGATATATAGAAACATATAGTACCCAATATTATATTTTGTAATATTAGCTGCTTCATTTTTAAAATCAAACCACTTCTAATTTACTTACAAAGGTAATTTCATATGACCAGCACAAACAGAAAACCAGTATCCATTGTCATTAAAATAAAATTGCACAATTCCATAAAGGGCCCAGCTCATTCACATAGCAGCAGCAGAAAGAAGACCACAATTTGGGAAAGACTTAACGAGCCAACTCAATCACCTCCACTGATCAGGAAGGGAGCAGGGGGAATAATAATAATAGGGCATTATAGTCAATTCAAGACTGGCTTGACTTAGCATAAACAATCTAAAATTAAATTGGGCGTGTGACCCGTATATCACGAGGGTCTCCTGTGAGTCCCGTGGTATCCGTGTTGGCCAGACCTCCCAGAATAGTCTGGGCTTGGAAGCATTTGTTTCATTGTCTGCTTTTTAATAGAATCAGGTGGCTTGTTTGAAAAATGGAAATCCTGGGAGGATCAGGGGAAGAATAAGGGGAGAGAAGATTATTTTTGGCAAATACTAGTAGTATTAAAGGTATGGAAAAAGTAGAAAAACACAAAGTTACAGCAAGGAATCATAAAAGCAGAAAGTGTACAGCCAGAAGACAACTTGATAGCAATTACACTCTGCTCTCCCCGAGCAATGTTAGCCTATTACACAGGCACAAACCTGGAAATACTATTTGTATGGAGTAAAGAATATAAAAGTCTTCAGACGTGCTAGCTGTTCTTAACAATGGCAACTAAGAAAAACACCCTTGTTTTTTAATAGAGAGATATCCTTTTGTTTGAAAGGTCTGGGTAAATTCAGATTAAATTTCATATCCTATTCTTTCTTTAATTTTTATGCTTCCAAATAATGTCTAATGAAAATGATATTGACAAAGACAAAGCTAATAATTTCTGGCATATTTAATAATTTATAACTCCAAATCCTTTTATTGACATATATCAGAAAGAATCTTTAATTTAACCCATATCTCCTCAACTAGCCATATGTCATTCTTTTTGTTGTTGTTGTTGTTGTTGTTATTTCTTTCTTTTTTTATCCTTCTACTCAGTATATGTTTGTTCTTTCAACTATATATGTGCTTGGAAGAAAAGTAGACAAATGCATTCACACACTTTACCTTAGATTTCTCATGCAAAACACCTTCAATATTCCAAGCTTGAAGCTATGGTCTCCCACCAGACACTCCTGATTCCTCTGGGACAAACTATCTGCAAAAGAAAAGAAAGGAGGATTTAGAAAGGATAGAACTCTGAAGCCCAGGCACCATGGTATGGGTACCAAGAATGGAGGGAACTGTGAGCCCAGCAATAGCCCTTATATTATTTCTGTTATGTCTGGGCTATGTGGCTCACAAACTATCCCTAGACCGTTTGTTTTCCTGTAGGAATTCTGATTGAGTTCAATGAGAAGAGCCTTAGTATAACCACTGACAGCTCCTTGGCCACTGCCCAATGTTGAATCCTGTTTAAAGGACAGTTCCTAAAAATGACAGAATAAGCTTCTAGAGAGTAAAGTGTGCAATGAATAATATCAAGCTCATTTAGAGTGAAGGCAATTTATGGAGCTTAGTTTTGGATTAGCAGTTAAAATATCTCATACCATAATTAGTGTTTTGAATTATAGACCTTTTGTATGCATTCATTTATTGAAATAATAAACCTACTACATGTTGACATAAATGACATTGAATTATAGACCTTGCTTTAACTGAAGGAATGGGAAAATTTTTACTGGAAGTGATTCCAGTACCCATACCTAAACCAAAAAGACTCATTGAAGAGATACACTGAGTGGCCAGATTATTATGATCTCTGAACGCATAATAATTTGGCCACTCAGAATGTGTGTGTGTGTGTGTGTGTGTGTGTGTGTGTGTGTGTTTTAGAGGCCCAGTGCATGAATTTGTGCATGGGTGGGGTCCAGCCAGCCTGGCCAGGGGAGGTGTGGGGACATGGGCAGTTGGCTGGCCTACCTGCTGATTGAACTCCTGGTTGAGGGGACAATTTGCATATTAGCCTTTTATTATATAGGATATACACTGAGTGGCCAGATCATGATGTGTTCAGAGATCATAATAATCTGGCCATTCAGTGTATTTTTCACTGTTGTTTTATCTTAAGGAAACATATTAGTATGGGATTTCATTTAATAAATTGTTAATAAAGAGATTCAATATTCAGTTACACCAAAATGGTATGTACTTCGGACAAATCAAATCAGCACATATTTGAGTACATATTGCCTTTTTATCTTTAACCCCCACCTGAGGATATGTGTTTTTATTTATTTTAGAAAGATGGGGAGAGAGAAAAAACAAAAACATCAATGCGAGAAAGACCAATTGGTGGCCTCCCATATGTACCCCTGTGGAGGATCAAACCCACAAATAAGTATATGCCCTGGCCAGAATCCAATCTGCAACTTTTTGGTGTATCCTCCAACCAACTGAGCCACCTCACCAAGGCAAGTGCACTAATTGAGACAGTGCAAAGAACAGAAAGGTGTGTAATAATACATGGTGCCTGCCTTCACGCTATTGATAGTTTGCCAAATTAAATACTGGATGCCAGTTCAATTTGAATTTTGCATAACCAATGAATCATTTGTTTAGTATAAGTATGCCCCATGCAATATTTACAACATGCTTATAATTTTTACATTTCTCATTGTTTATCTGAACTCAAATTTAACTGAGTGTCCTTTTATTTTCTAAATCTGAAAACCCTTCCTACAGCAGAAGAATCATTTAGCAAATAGTTACTGAGTGCCCACTGTCTGCTAATGACAAGTGCTGACAAGGACACAGAGAAAAAGGAACCCCTCGTGCTCTTCTGGTGGGAATGCAGACTGGTAAAGCCACTGTGGAGAACAGTATGGAGTTTCCTCAAAAAACTAAAAATGGAACTCCCATTTGACCCAATAATCTCACTTCTAGAAATAAATCCCAAGAAACTAGAAACACCAATCAAAAAGGATATATGCACCTCTATGTTCATAGCAGCACAATTCACCATAGCTAAGATTTGGAAACAGCCTAAGTGCCCATCAGCAGATGAGTGGATTAGAAAACTGTGGTACATCTACACAACAGAATACTATGCTGCTATTAAAAAAAGAAGGAATTCTTACCATTTGCAGCAACAGAAATGGATTCTGGAAAGCATTATGCTAAGTGAAATAAGCCAGGCAATGGAAGAAAAATACCACATGATCTCACTCATTTATGGAAATTAAAGAACGTTATAACCTGATGAACAAAAAGATAGATACAGAGGCAGTAAAGCACTGAACAGACTGTCAAATTACAGAGGGAAGGCTGGGGAGTGTTGGGGAGGGGGGGAAGAAATCAACCGAAGGACTTGTATGCATGCATATAAGCACAGCCAATGGACACAAGACACTGCAGTGGGGGAGGGGATGAGATGAGGACATGTGAAAGGTAGGAGAGGCCAGGGGAAGGTCAATGGGGGGGGGGGGGGGAAAGGAGATATAGTTACTTCTATATGTAATACTTTAAACAATAAAAAAATAAAATAAAAAATAGAAGAAGAAAAAAGTCAGTCAAAAGTCCCTGCTCTCGCCCTCACCAGTGTTGCTCAGTGGTTAAAGTGTCATGCCATACACTGAAGGCTAATGGGTTCAATTTCAAGTCAGGACACATACTCAGGTTGTGGGTTCTATTCCTGCTGAGGGTGCATGCATGAGGCAACCAATCGATGTTTCTCTCTCACATTGATGTTTCTCACTCCCTCTCCCTTCCACTCTTTTTTGAAATCAATGAACAAAATGTCCTCAGGTGAGGATTTAAAAAAAAAAAAAAATCCCTGCTCTCATGGATTTAAGAGTCTAACAATAAATAAGAAAATAATCCCTAATATATGCCATGTATTACAAATAGGTACTATGGAAGCAGTGAGAAGGGAACTATATAGTGAATAATATTGTAGTGAACATCAACATTATATAAAGTTGTCACCTGCAAGATGAAGAATTACTAGTCATGAGGAGATTGGGGGAATAGCCTTCTAGTTGGAGCGACTTAATGTGTGAATGTTCTAATGTAGGAGAAAGTTTACTCTATCGAAATCAGGTGTTACACGATCCTCATTTTGTTGCAAGACTATTCTATATATTACAGGACAGAAGTTTCTCTAGCACCTCCCAGACATTCAAACAACAAAAGTTTTCTCGCATAATTCCAGGCCTCCCTTCTCCCCACCATCATTAGAAATCACCGAGTAAGAGAAACCTGGGCCCCGAGAGGGAACCAAGATGGCAGCATAGTTAACCGCCTGTACTTGCTGTCTCCCACAACCATATCAAAATCACAGCTAAAATACAGAACAACCATCATCCAGAACCACCAGAAAGCTGGCTGAATGGAAGTCCTACAACAAGGGAAGTAAAGAAGAAAGCACACTGGGACTGGTAGGAGGTGCAGAGGCATGGAACGGGCAGGGCTGGCACCCACGTGTGCCTCTTTTTTAATCAGGAGGGAAACCATCTCTGTGGAGGCCCCCAGAGGAGCAAGGGTCCCAGCCCCACACCAGACCCCCAGCCCAGAGTCCCAGAGCTGGGAAAAGAAGTCCCTATGGGCAGTAAGAACTATAGGCTGTAAAAACCAGTGTGGATTGGGGCTCAGTGACACAGAGGCCACTGGAAACTGCACTGTTCCTCTTAAAAGGCCGGAACCACAAACTGAACTTACAAGGTCCTGCTTCCTCTGAGCTCCAACACCAGACCAAGCCTCTGGGGAACACAAACACATAAAAGGAGAAACATCAGGGTAGCAACTCGGAGCAGCTTTCTCCCAGACTGAGGTGCTTGCAGGGATCATTGTTCCAATGCTGGGACCTCCTGGTCACAAGTCTGACTGGCAGCCATTTCTGTTTGCTCCACCCTGGTGATTCCCTAAGACCCCACCTCATCCAATTTACAACCCCATCCAACCTGTGTGCAGCAGCTTTTGCATATGAATGGCCTTTCCTTTCTCAGGGTAAAATCTCTCAAACATGCTGAAGCTGGGTCAGGGAGCTCCAAACCTATCAATAAAAAGCCCAAGACCCAGCACTAGCACCAGCCTGTCTTGCTTCAAGGCTGGGTCTCATCTGGGCACTTCCAAACCCAATACAAAGAGGATGAATCTGCAGATCTCTCTGTAGCTCCTGCTGATGGTGGCCCCAGAAAATGGCTGACTTTGCACCTCCCTGGAGATCCAAGAGCCAGTGTACCCAGTAGTCAGTATCAGACCATACCAGATTATAACTCTACCCATCCTAAGTGACACATTCAACAGGCAGACTTGGTGAGCACCAAAACCCCACTAAAGCAAGTCCTGCATCACAAGGGTGTCTCCTGCACAGCAACTCTCCCACTGTAGTCACAGCTGATCCTCACAGCCAATTGGCCTGGAGGGCAAGTCCTCCCAGTTACACTAATAGCAATCAAGTCTCAACTACAACAATATCGTGCTCACAGCCCACAAAGGGCTCACAGCACTTAGAGCTCCCAGCTCAGGTGACTGGGGAGACTAAGCCACTGGGCCCTATAGGACAACTCAAGGAAACATAGAAGCTCTACCCAATACATAGAAACAGACACAGGGAAGCAGCCAAAATGTGGAGACAAAGAAACATGTCACAAATGAAAGAAATGAAGGAAGCAAATTACTGGATACAAAGCTCAATAATTTTCTAGAAACCTCCAAGGGACTTAATGAGACTTTCAAGGATTTTAGTGAGAATGCAAAAAAAAAAAAAAAAAAAAAAAAAATGGACCAGTCATAAATTAAGCACACACTGCACGCACTGACTGAAATAGAGAATATAATATACAGGGACTCAACAGTAGAGTAGAAGATTCTGAGAATCAAATCAACAATTTGAAATATGAGGAAGCAGAAAACACCCAACCAGAAGAGAAAAAAGAAATAATCCAAAAATATGAAAATAGTGTAAGAAGCCTCTGGGACAACTTCAGGTATACCAACATTCACATTATGGGGGTGCCAGAAGAAGACAGAGAGCAATATATTGAAAACATATTTGAATAATGACAGAAAACTTCCCCTACCTGGTAAAAGAAATAGACTGACAAGTCCAGAAAGCACAGAGTCCCAAACAAGAGGATCCCTAAGGGACCACACCAAGACACATCATAATTAAAATGTCAAGGGCTAAAGACAAAGAGAAAATCTTTAAAGCAGCAAGAGAAAAGCAGTTAGTTACCTACAAGGGGGCGCCCATATGGCTGTCAGTTGATTTCTCAATAGAAACTATGCAGGCCAGAAGAGAATGACAAGAAATATTCAAAGTGATGAATAGTAAAGACCTACAACCAAAATTACTCTATCTAGCAAAGCTATCATTTAGAATTAAAGGTCAGATAAGGAGCTTCACAGATAAGAAAAAGCTAAAGGAGTTAATCACCACCAAACCAGTATTATATGAAACTGGAGCCCCAGTGCACAAATCCGTTCATGGGTGGGATCCCTTGCCTATCCAGTGATCAGGGCCAATCAGGGCCATCTCACCCAGTCTGGGGAAAGGGGTCGAGGGAGGTTGGTCAGCCGGGGAAGGTTAGCTGTGGGAGTGCACTGACCACCAGGGGGCAGTTCCTGCATTAAGCATCTGTCCCCTGGTGGTCATTGCGCATCATAGCTACTGGCCAGTAGTCTGGTCATCCTGTGGTCCACTCATAATGGTCGCTTAGGCATATATATATATATATATATATATATATATATATACGCTGAAGGGCACTAGTTATCAGCTAAGTTCATGTCCTATCAGCTAGTGCTCTGTGACCAGAAGTAGACAAGCTCACAGTTGGCTTCATGCCTTGGGAAGGTCACTCCAAGAATGAGAACTCAACACCTTAAGGATATATCTGAGCAGAAAAGAAGAGCAGGAAAAACAGGCCACCTCCAGTTGTAGGAAATGGTGGGATGCCAGGTTCATATAATATATTCACTTTGGGGGCTAAAACACACCAAGAAAGCTCTTTGCTCAACACATGAACTTGGCTTGGTGTTCTGGTTGGCATGAGGCCGGTCTGCCATGGGTTCCCAAAGAGAAGACAGGAAGCCACACCACAGATCCTCCTCCCCACCCATCTGCTCTCTCCCTATATGAAGCTGGGAAGCAGATCTTCATCATACTTCTCTATGGATGTAAAGTAACAAGAACTACAAGCTTACTTTAGCAAGTCCAACATAAAAAACCCAGACTTGTTGCCCCAACAGATTTGGCTCAGTGGATAGAGCATTGGCCTATAGACTCAAGGGTCCCAGTTCGATTCCGGTCAAGGGCATGTACCTTAGTTGCGATCACATACCTACTAGGGAGTGTGCAGGAGGCAGCTGATCGATGTTTCTCTCTCATCGATGTTTCTAACTCTCTATCCCTCTCCCTTCTTCTCTGTAAAAAATCAAATATATATATATATATATATATATATATATATATATATATATATTTATTTATTTATTTTAAACCCAGATATGTTTAAAAAATAATGGGAAAAAAAGAATATGATTTGGTTTGCATAAGGTCTTATTTTCTGACAAGATTTGCCAAGAAGTGTACTAACATGAGAGCATGAGGTACTCGAGGCCCCATGTGACCTCTCTCTTCGTCTCCTGCTGCTCTCCATGTATCCTGGTCAGCCCATGTGACTTGCTACCATCCCAAACACATCTTAAATGTTTGCCCATTTTGTTCTCTAGAACTAGTAAATATTTTTCCACTGGTGTACCTGGAAAACTCCTATTTATACTTCAAAGCTCAACTCATATATTCCCTTCTCTGTGACGTCTTTCTTGCTGCTTGAGCCCCACCTCCTAGCACACCACCTCCATACCTTGCCATAAACATTCATGAATCCCTGCCATCCTCAGAGCTTATCATAGTATTTTACATATTTCTCTAGTGTACCACTCACCATACTGTATTACTCAGCTTCTTATATCATTCTTTCTTCACTTAACTGTGAGCTCTTTAGATTAAAACAATTTATCCTTGATCTTGCATCAACACATACCAGACACATAGTATGTTAATATAGAAAGGGAGATGCAGATACAATTTTTTAAAAAGGAAAAGAAAATGGAAATGAGGGAAGAATAACTTTCCTATTCACTATAATGTACTATTGAAAATCACAGAAATTTAATGAAACCTAACTTAAAGAACATATCATCATTTAGAGGAATGCAGAAATGTAAGAATGTTTTTTTGTAATGTGCAAGAAATGTGCAACGAAGATTAATCCCAGGTCAGGATTCTCCACCTAGGAATGAGTCAACATCAGTGACTCTGCTCTAGAGAATGTGGAAGGAAAGAGGAAAATTTTTCTCACACATGAATTTGGCAAATAGCACATCTCAGCACACAACAGGCTGGTTAGTCTCTGGAATAAATCCCAATAGATTTTATATTTGTTTGTTCTGAAAATAAACTATAACAAAGTTTTAATATCCCTGGACTTTATATTTGTCTTAAAAAATAATATACATGTTTTTATGAGCAACACTGTTTTTAACCTATTTTTGACATTTTTTTTTTCCTACTAGTGATGGTCTGTTATTATTAAGACAAAGACTTAAAAGAAAACTAAGGGGAAATGTAATATAAAAATGTGGCATAAATATTTAATTTTTTTCTACCAATTAAATGTTGGGTTGTGTTATCACAGATCACACAGAGTACACTTCATGAATATAACTAAAAATAATAATAATTTCGTGCTGAACCATCAAACGATGTTAATGATGAAGTAAAAAGTGAAGTTATCTAGCGAGGGTGGAGTTCAGGAGGTCTTATTAGTGACTCCTTATTACAATCTAGAAACGTCTTTATGTAGACTAATCATACTGCAGGTCCAGAGGAGATTTACAATCTGATTTGCCACAGAGAACTCCATGTAATCTTCGTTGAGGACTGACACCATTTTATCTTTGCACGATTCCCTGTTTCTCACACAAGTAATTCGGTCATTTCTACATTGTCAGCTCTGACAGGCTGATTTAATCTGCAGGATTCTGAATGCCTCTGACCACTGCAGAGAGTCATTAACCTTGACTCGCATAATTGAATTCAAGGTTGATTGCCTGTGACCCTCTGCGCTGAGGTCTTCTAAATGTACATATTCATTACGGGCAGCCTCGCTAAACGGATTGCACAGGGAGAGCTGTAGCAGTCGGCCTGCTTGGTATGCAGGGGGCGAAGGGGGCACTAATTGCATGTTAGAGCTGAGGATTAGATTATGAAACGAGTGAGAAAATGAAGATAGATCCTCTGACACTGTCAGATTAGGGGCAGCAACATGCAGGAATATGACATTGAAATTTACAGTGACATGAACAGAAAGAAAATTAGAAACAAAAAGCCATTGGGCTTTTTTTTTTTTTTTTAAAATCTCCATCTTTTCTACCATCACATAATAAACAAAATAGAGGGAACTAAAGCCTGTGTCTTTGCTCATTTGCATAATCACAGCAGAACAATGCACTTTTTTTGGTAGCTTTTTTTTTTTATAGACAAGGAAATCACATCAGAGTGGCACTTGAACATCACATTATGCGATGTATCTAGAGCATGTTTCAATAATTCGCTTTGCACACCAAATGCCATTTTGCATTGCCAAGGAAAGACATTCACAGATCTCCAGTAAACCGGGAGAAGGTACAAAGTGTTCACCTGTGCAAAATTATTGGAAATAATTCTGTCAACCATTATGCCAGGCTTTGATTTGGGTAAAAGTCAGAGTGTAAAATTATCATTAGTTCTACTTTGTTATTGACTTTGTGTCACTTCATAGTTAAGACAAGTGCCTACCTGTTCCAATCAAACAAGTCTTCTTGCACACAGTAAATGCTTAAATGAATAGCAAACAGTCCTAAAAATCGCTTCCATTTCTGGAAGCAACCGCCCACTCTGTTACAATGACAACAGCAAACATCTTGGCTGGACGTGAAGCTGTGTGTACCTTTTAAGGACCATTTTCTTTCCCACTTAGGTGTGAGATGCTGCTTGAACAGCCTTTCCCCATACTTCTGCCAGTTGTTATATGATTTATTTTAAAGGAAAATGACAGCCTGTCTCTCCTGACAACAACAAAAAATGGCAGCATGGGACATAAAAAAAAAAAACACCTTCGGTGTTCAATCATGGCTAGAAATTAGTGTTAAGTTGGATACAAGTTAAAGAGTCTATCTGTGAAGAAACCGAGTTCAGTTTGGGTTTGTCTGGCTTTTGCTTTAGTTTTACACAAGCCCACAGAAAGGTCCCTGTGGTGCTGCAAGATTAACACTCCAAGAACGTACCACAGCGTTTTACAATGGTTAGCTTGGTTTGCATGGATCTTTCGAAATGAAGTTTATTTTTTTGCTACTTCAAGAAACTCTAAATGGAAGAAGTAACTTCCTAATAATTATGCCTTATTGGGAAGTCCCACCCAGAGTAAGGAGGAAGTCATGAGCCCGGCTCATGGTGAAAAGAAAAGGGACAGAGAAGTGTGACCTCAGTGCACTCACATTCAGAAGCTGCATAGTTAATCTCCGTGCAGCCTCCGAGACATTTAAATGATACCTATAGATAGTTGTACTTAAGACCTAGCATCCTAAAAGTGTAATATGCTAATTAGACCAAACGTCCTTCCAGACTCCTTTCTGGACAACCTTCCGGACAAAACCGCAGCAGGGGGGCCAAGGCGGAGGTGGCAGAGGCAGCTACTGCTGCTGCTTTGGGGGCCGAGCCCTTGCATGAATTTTGTGCACCAGACCTCTAGTTAAAGACATAAATAACTCAACTTTCAAAGAACCAGCATCATTTCTTTTTCATTTAATTAAAGGAAATGGAGTATCGGAGTTTATTCTCCAGTATTTGACACCTACTATCAAGAACCAGACTTTAATACCAGCTCTGTTCTTTTCAGCTGAGTGGTATGGGGCCAATCACTCTCCACTCAGCATAATGTATCTCAAGATTGGTATAAAAATAGCCAGAAAAAAATGTTACATAATTCAAAGTATACTTAAGATTACCAAACCTCTTACCTCGTTGCAATACGATTGTCCCAACACATCATAGTTTAATACCACAATGATTTGTTACAGCCCGTAATTCTGTGTGTTGCCAATTTGGGCAGTTTTTTGGGTGGTCTTGCCTGGGATCATTCATGAGACATGTCTTGCATTGGTGCCAACTCTTAGCAGGGACCTCAATCTATGCCAGTCTAGTCTTCAGTCTGTGTCTTTAATAGGCTAAAATGCACTTGGGTCACAGAGGGGTGGTCTCAGAGTTCTAAGAAAGAGAGAGCAGATGCCACAAGGGCCCTTCAGACCTCAGCTCTGGAACCACACAACATCAATTCCACCCTACTCCATCAGTCAACGAAAATAGCAAAGCCAACCCATATTCAAGGGAGTAGAGAAACAGATTCCACTTCTTGATGGGAGAAATAGTCAAGTTACATAGCAAAGGGCCATAGACATAGGGAGGCTTGATTCATTGAGGGCTATCATCTTAACAATCTACCCATTAAAACTATATATGTTAGTAATGCTGCATAAAAGAAAACACACAAATTCATTGATATTTAATTTATGTTTTCTGGTGCTGTCAAGATTTTAAGTTCTTTGCCATCTTTCACTCTTTTCTGTGTTTCATTTAGTGTGTGGATTGCTAACCTGTGGTCACTAAATCACGTTGCTTGATCCTAGTTCTGATTCCAACAGATATCTGTGGAAGTTAACAGAGATCTCTCTTCCAGCAGCATTGCCATTGGCATTTGGCACTGCACCATGGCATGATGATTAAACATGCTGAGTATTATTGAGATTAGGAAGCATAGATTTAAATCCCAACTCCATCAATCATTATCTCAGCAGGCTTGAGAAAATTATTTAATCTCTTTAAACCGCCGTATCCCCATCTGTAAAATGGGACAAATGAAAGTAACTAGCTTTTTGAATTGTGGTAAAGATTAAGTTAGAAATATGCTTGTGAATTGCCTAGCACAGTGCCTGACACACAGCATGTGCTCAAATGATAGCTGGTTTTTTGTTGTTGTTCTTGTTTTTTTTTTTTTGGGGGGGGGTGTATGTTGGGTTTTTTTCAGCATTGTTGAGATATAATTGGCATATAACATTGTGTAAGTTTAAGGTGTACAATGTAATGATTTTATGTGTGTGTGTGTGTGTGTGTGTGTGTGTGTGTGTTGTGAAATGATTACCATAATAAGGCTAATTAACATATACATCACCTCACCCTCACATAGTTTTGTGTATGTGTGTGTGTGTGTATGTGTGTGTGTGTGTTTATAATGAGAATTTTCTTTTTTCTATTGTTGATAGTATGACAGGTGTCCCCTTTGTTTTTGTTTTTTCCCCATTAACCTCCTCCATCACAAACACACCCCTCCAAGGTTTTAACCAGACTATTGTGTCCATGGGCTTTGTATATGCTATATAATAAAAAGTGTCTGGTCATCTGGCTGTCCATTCAACCAATCAAAGCGTAATATGCTAATGATACGCTAAGGCTGCTTAACCACTTGCTATGATATGTATGGACCAATAGGGGGTAGAAAGTCAACCGATCAACTAGTTGCTATGATATGCACTGACCACCAAGGGGCAGACACTCTGACCAGTAGGTTAGCTTACTGCTGAGGTCCAGCCAATTGGGACTGAGTGAGATGGGCCAGATATGCCCTGGAGCCCTCTTGCAGTCCCTCCCCAGTTGGCCAACCCCACGTATCCCTCCTCAGCCATGATAGTGCACCAATGGAGTCCCTCGGCCTAGCCTGCACCTTCTCATAATCTAGGCTAAGGGACCCCCCCTGAGTACACAAATTTCATGCACTGGGCCTCTAGTATACATATAAATTCCTTGGTAAATCTCTCCCGCCACTCCCCCACCCCACCTTCCCTCTGAAATTCATCAGTCTGTTCCATGTTTCTATATCTCTGGATTTATTTTGTTCATAAGTTTATTTTATTCATTCAATTCCACATATGAGTTAGATCATGTGATATTTATCTTTCTCTGACACATCCATCACCTCACCATCACACAGCTATGTGTGTGTGTGTGTGTGTGTGTGTGTGTGTGTGTGTTTATGGTGAGAATTTTCAAGATCTACACTTTTATAAAATTCCAAGTACAGACAACCCTTAGAGATATTATGGGTTTGATCCCAGACCATAGCAATTAAGTGAATATCACAAGAAAGCAAGTCATACAATTTTTGGGGTTTTCCATTGTATAAAAGCATTACACTACACTATAGTCTATTAAGTGAACAACAGGATGATGTCTGAAAAAAAAAAAAAAAAACACAATATAACTACCTTAATTAAAAAATATTTCATTGCTAAAAAATGCTATCAGTTGAGCCTTCAGTAAGTCATAATCTTTTTGCTGGCAGAGGGTCTTACCTCAATGTTGATGAAAACAATATCTGAAAAGTTCCATAAAGCAAAGTGGAATAAAATGAGGTATGCTTATATAAATACAGAATTGTTAACTGTAGTCACTATGCTGTACATTAAATCCCTGAAGCGTATTCATCTTATAACTGGAAATTTGTACCTTTTGACTACCTTCTTTCATTTCCACCACTCACCCTGCTGCCCCTGGCAACCATTGATCTACTCAGTGTTCCCATGAGTTCGGTTATTTTTAGATTCCACATGTAAGTGAGATCATGTAATATTTTTCTTTTTCTATTTGACTTATTTCACTTAGCATCTGAAGTTTCATTCACATTGTTACAATAGCAGGAATTCCTTCTTTTTATGGCTGAATGGTATTCTATTGCATGTTTGCATATATATATATATATATATATATATATATATATATATATATATATATATATATATATATACTAGAAGCCTGATGCAAGAAATTTGTGTATGGGTAGGGTCCCTAGGCCTGGCCAGTGATCAGGGCCGATCTGTGGGGTACCTGCTGGCACCTGCCTTGGCCAACCTGGCACTGCCCATTCACTGGCCTGCCCCCGACAGCCGCCTCTGGTCACCTCCTTCTGTACGGTGACCAGCAAGGCAATGGGGGGTGGGGGGAGCACTGACACACACCTTGGCTGGCCTGGGGCCTGCAGGTTGGAGGTAGCTCCTACATTGAGCATCTGCCCCCTGGTGATCAGTGCATCTCACAGTGACCAGTCATTCTGTAGTTCAGTCAATTTGCATATTAGGCTTTTATTATATAGGATATACAAGGTAGAGCAAAAGTTGGTTTACAATTGTGCATACACGAAACACAGAGTTTATTCTTGTATTATTATTTATTAGTTATTGTATTATTTCCATAAGAACACTATAAACCTACTTTGCCCCACCTCTGTAAACCAATATATATATTCATCCTGAATCCCACATCAACAAATCTCATGAAAATATATATATATGTATTAAACTTTTTTTTCATGCACATGAGAGTGTTATTAGTGGTGTTTGCCTGCATCATCAGTTCATTATTCAAAGATCTGAAATACACTCTGTGTTACTTTTTCCATGATTTTTAAAATATACTTTTATCAACCTTTTAATACTTTCAAAACAATTAACAACAAAGATATAAAAAGCAGAGCAACATCACCTTTGAGTCTGCAGTAAAGCCAAAGATATTGTAATGCAACTCACCCCCTGATCATAGCGGACGCAGGTGGGCAGCCTTTGTTTCCCTTTCTTGCAATTAGGAAATGTACATGTGTCCTAATTGAAAAATGACACCAGCTCTACAGTTCTCCACTAACAGCTTAGATCATCCACATTCACCCTGGCCCTGCTTAGAATGTCGCATCTTCATCATATTGATCTCCCATCATGATTGTTTGCTATTCGACTTCCTGTCAAGGCAGAATAAAAAATGTGAAAGTGTTTTGAAAACTATAAAGCACTGGACACACATGAGGTATATTGTTGTTATTATCTATTATTTAAGACAGCCTCATCTTCTCCTTAGATTGAACAGGGCAAAGCCCTGGTTCCCACTTTACTGGCACTTTCACAGTCTCCACCACTCTATATTTTGAAAATGAGTCATCCTAAATCCCACATCAACAAATCTCATGAAAATAAAGAAACCAGCAAAATACTGATGAAAAGCAATTGTTGGGATTTTTAAGTTTTAAAGTTAACTGAAATGACAACACATGCATCATGTGTTACTATTCCCTTAACAGGCATAGAACAACTACTGAGATTCAATAAATGTAATGGCATTTAAGATAGCAAACAAAGAAGGCCTGGTACCCATCTGGATTAAATAATGCTATCCTGGGCTTATTCAGCGCTTACTCAAAACTTAAAGAGACTCAAAGCACCTTATAAAATGTGTGTTCAGGGCCTAGGCCTCCGCCATTAGCCCTTAACCACCAGCCTAAATGTACTGGAGAAGAAGAAAATGGATTTGTCCACTCACACTCCAGCCACATCTTCACTCCCACATCAATCCTGGATACCTCAGGAGAAGTCAGCTCTGGGCATCCCCCTCTATACCGATTCACAGCATTCTGCTTGTCATCGTGAACCACTACCTATTTCTAGTGGGGGGTGAGGGGTTGGGGTTCTGGTTCTGGTTATGATTGTTTGGTGTGTTTTTTGTTTTGTTTTGTTTTTTACTTTTTTTTAAATATATTTTATTGATTTTTTTACAGAGAGGAAGGGAGAGGGATAGAGAGCTAGAAACGTCAATGAGAGAGAATCATCGATCAGCTTCCTCCTGCACACCCCCTACCGGGGATGAGCCCGCAACCAATGTACATGCCCTTGACCGGAATTGAACCTGGGACCTTTCAGTCTGCAGACCGACGCTCTATCCACTGAGCCAAACCGGCTTCGGCTGGTTTTTTTTATTTTTATGATTTGGGGAATAAAGGATGAGGAAACAGACGCCAAAGGTTACGTAGATAAAAGCCAAGTATAAAGATGGCTAAATTCAACAACAACAACAACAACAACAACAAAAAAGGGCATGTGCCCTAACCGGGAATCCAACCATGACCTCCTGGTTCATAGATGGATGCTCAACCACTGAGACATGCCAGCTGGGCAAGAAAAGTATTCTTTAAAATAAAAATGGTATGAGCTCAGCTGGTGTGGCTCACTGGTTGAGCATCGATCTATGAACCAGGAGGTCATGGCTGGAATCCCAGGCAGGGCATATGCCCGGGTTGTATGCCCGGGTTGCGGGCTCCATCCGATCCTCAGTCTGGGGCATGCAGGAGGAAGCTGATCAATGATTCTCTCTCAGCATTGATGTTTCTATCTCCCTCTCCCTCTCCTTTCCTCTCTGAAATCCATAAATATATATATATATATATTTTAAAGAATACTTTTCAATAACTCCTTTTAAAATTTTTTTGTTTCATTCTAAACTTTAATATCCATACAATCACAGGTGCATGTAGCAACTGTTTTTTATTTAAAATAACTACATAACCAACTGTAAATATTATGCTACTTAAATCACTGCCGAAGGCTTATATTCTGAGTTCAGTCTTCAGATTTTCATTCCAGAACTCTCTAATCTCAAGACCATATTAACATCCATAGCCAGTTTCTCCATTCTTTGTAAGTAACAGTGCTATGCTCTGTCTGGTTGAGATGGGGGAGAGAAAAACAAAAACAAAAACACCCATCTCACTGCAAAACCAGAATAACTGCTGTTTAGTTGGTTTTGCAAACAAAGGAAACAAAACAAAACAAAACAAAACACCCATTACGTTGTGAAGCCAGCATCACTGTGGTCCCTTTAACTTTGCATCCAGAGAGAACTATCCATGGCTTAATGGGCTGGAGTCACTGGCAGAACCTCAAGCAACAGTCTGCAAACACCCTGGCCTGTGAAAAGACAGGCTCGGCCAGCCTTGAGTTTATGGTTTCACTCTCCTAATAAAAGCATTCCATAGGAAATGGCTGCTGGTGAAGATGATGGCAGGAAAGACAGTGAGAAAAATTGGGAGAGCCGGGCCTGGAGGAAATTCTAAAACCATTACACTCATGTCATAAACTCTCCTAGCAATAAAGCATAACTTTATAAACAGTCATGAGCCCAGGATAAGGACAAGAAGCCCGGGAATTCAATTTACACCTTCATCTTGGTCATGGAGTCACTAGCAAGCCCCTCTTTCTCTCTGAAGGTGTTGGACAGAATTGGTTCGTTTCCCAGGCCAAAGAAAGCAGCCGTGGCCCCACCCAGACAGCACTTTCTTTGGACTGCTAAGGAATTCTTTCTCTCTATGGATACACATTGTAAAATCTACATCAAAGGGAGGGAGAGCTCCGGCACCACTGGAAAGGGCAGGTATGCCAACTTTCCCTAGGGGAAGCTGCTATGTGAACCAAACTCTGGGCTCAGAATCAAGAGACAGCATCCTGGGTCTGCAACTTAAGCATCAGTGGTATCTCACCTTGCCTGCTGGCTGCTCACAGGTTCTGTCTGCGAAAGAGGCCTTGGCACCATCTGAGTTAATATGGTATGAATTGAGGTATCATTGAGGAACTTTAAATACCATATTTTCCGGTGTATAAGACAACCCCCTAATTTTACAGTTAAAATGTAGGTTTAGGCCTATATTCGCTGTATAAGACTACCCCCCACTTCCGAGGCAACACCAGTTCTTCTTTTAATAGACTGCCTCTCTGACTCTGGCCAATCTGAGCAGGCTTTTTACTAGAACAGTGTAGCTTTTACTGTTATTTTACGGCGGTCTATTAAAAGAAGAACTGGTGTTGCCTCGGAAGTGGGGGGTAGTCTTATACAGCGAATATAGGCCTAAACCTACATTTTAACTGTAAAATTAGGGGGTTGTCTTATACACCGGAAAATATGGTATACAATGAGGAGAATTAACTTTATCATTGGAGACTACAGCCAAACGTAGATTTGGAAGAAATGTGTGAAGAGGCACTTCACTTTAAGGAAACATTTCAAAAGTTGGCAATAAGATATTAAACCAAAATGACATATTTCCTGTCACTTGCATACATACATGCTCATACATATGTCTAATACACCTGTCACTAAGTCCTCTTTCATAACCACCCCACATACTCTGCCCCAGAACTAGACTTCACTGGTTTCTCCCCGGATGGCTGTAAGAGCATCTTCCCTGTCTCTCTACCTCTGGTTCAACTCCACGCCAAGCCAGGCTCCACACTGCTTCCAATGGAATCTTAATCAAACGTAAATAGGACCCTGTCCTTCCTCTGCTTAAAACTCTAAATAGATCCAAGAGCTTCCAGGGAAAGTCAAAATTCCTTAGCCTAACACCAAAGCTCTTTGGGATACCACCTGTGGTTCATCAGTCAGCTCTATCACTCACCCTCCACCCCAGGCACTCTTCCCTCAGCCACATAAACTGATTAAGCCACATCATGATGTTAGGCCTACATCTTTCACACATGCTGCCCTCTAACAAAAATATTAATTACTACTTGTTTTTCAAATTTCAGGAACTTCTCTGTCTCTCTCTGACTTTTTCTCACTCTATCACACACACACACACACACGCACATCTGATTTGGACTTCTCTTCTTATTGAGTACCCACAATAATTCCTGCATGCTTGTTCATGGCACCCACCACAGTGTCCCACAAGTGCTGACCTATTCTCATTCTCCTTAAACTACAAGCTCTTTGAGGGCAGGAATTTCATTCCAATCGATTTGGAAATTTGCTATCTTGCCTAACCCAAGTATTTGGTATATATTCAATAGATATGGTTCTCTGATTTAACTAGTATTTTATTGAGTGCCAGATAAAAAGGAATCTGGTGTCTGATTTTAAATATACACTGAGTGACAGATTATTATGATCTCTGAATGTATAATAATCTGGCCACTCAGTGTATTTGTATCTCAAATGGGTGCCAAAAGTATATGAGACTTTTGCTGGAGATCAACCACCTATTTGCCCTGAGCTTTCTATCAGTCAACACAAAGGGGAAAACTGATCAGGTGCACAATATATAGTATCTTTGATATCAATAAATTGGTACTCAAGAGAAGTACACTGAGTGGCCAGATTACTATGTGGTCAAAAATCATAATAATCTGGTCAGTATATTTTTTAGTGTGAGTTTGCTACCACTTCCCCAATATGAGGTGCCATTTTTATCAGTCATTCTTCACTAGAAAAGTAGGAAGTATTTATTTCACAATGAAAGGCAAAAATCTGGTGGTAACATTCACATAGTGGAGCAAAACACAATGCATAAAGGGGGTAAATATCCCCATGAAGACTTAGAGTTATAGTTAAATCACATGGGTTAGAAAAGGCCATTTTAGTGACTTCCTGAGCCTCATAAGAAGGACAAGTGCCAGATAATAACAAGTAACTCACAGCCCTTGAAACTTTCTCGTCTCAGACCCAAGTCTTCTTGCTTAAAGAAAGTTGGAGCAAAGCACTCTGAGCTCTTAGGATGAAATGGGCCTTAGAACTACAGGCGTTGTTTGGATTCTCCTGCAGCCATGTTATGCCTTGGCTGCCATATGATTCCACTTTGGACTAGTATCTCTCTCATCTTTCCTGGATCCAGAATTGCCCCATTTCTAGCCTCCAGTCCTTCTAGAGACACTGAGACTCCCCGGGGGGCCTCCTTCTGAAGTTACCTGATGTGCCAAACAAGAAAGTTCCAATATCGGCCTTGACAAAGAGCCCCAAATCTTTAAGACATCTGTAAACAGTGCTCTGAGCTTTTTTTCATTATCATTTTATTTTGTCTACAGGAAAAGGTAAGCACAATAAATGTTGTTGGTGGTGGCTTTTTTTATTTAAAGTCTTTCCTATGATAGAAAATAGTGCTCATGGTTTTATCTCTTCATGATTTTCAAAAATCTAAGCCATTAAGTCTCCTTTGGAAAACAACTGTTCTTAATACCTGCTGGATTTTCTTTAGTGGGAATGAAGGTCAAAATCTGAATTCTAAATACAGAAAATCACCGGGTCAGTGAATTCTCAATGATATGTGGCATTTCCCATCTCTCTGGTTCATCTGGTTCCATTCATGCAACGTATTCACATATTCATTCACTCAACAAGATTTATTGGGCAGCAGGGTTCAGGAATTGTGTGCTGTGGGTTGTAGATACCCAGAGGGAATAATGGTCTTCCCTGACCTTCATCAGCTTATGGTTTATTGTAGAAATAGACATGCAAACAATTACAACATAACAGCCTGCCTGACTACAGAGCAGGTACTAGGTATGAGGGGAGCAGAAACAGAGGCCTGAGCTTTTGGGGGAGGCAACAGTGGGGAGAGTGAAGGGGTCAGTTTAGCATTGCAGGAAAATAATGATCCTTGAACAAACAGATGCTGGGCATGAGAGGAAGGGTAGAAGGAAAAACTACAGGAGAGAAAAGAGAGAACATGAGTGGAGAGTTCCAAGTAATTCTCTATTGTTGGAAGAGAATGGCAGTAATGATATTTGGCATGTGGTAACGGGTCAGGTGTTTGACATATGTAAGGAGCTTTGATTCTCTGTGGTGGGAGAGAGGAGACACTGGAGAATTTGGGGGCTTAAAAATGATCCAAGGGGTCCTTTGTGATAGAAATATCACTCTAATGGCTCAATGCAGGGTGCATTGGAAGTAGAGGTGATTTAAGGCACAAAGTCGAGGGAGTTGCAGTCCGTGAAAGAGAAGACACGAGCTGGAACCCAGGCAGCAACAGTAGGACTGGAGAAGAGAGGCAGAAATGGAGAGTCTTTAGAAGTAAAAAGGGCAGGATCTCATGGTAAAGTAAATTTCAGAAGAGGACCCATAAGAAGATTACAAAATGCAAATATCTAGGCAGAAAGTAGTCATATGAGGGTGTTGGTAAACATCAACTGAACCTGGCAATCTTTCTGAGAGGAAATTTAGGATTAAGGTGGGTCTCAGCCCTCCTCTTCCTCACAAGTCAGAATTTTTTTAATCCTTTGCTGGCTCCATTTATCTATTATTTGTACTAACACATAATGCAGGCTATTGGGGGAAGGAGTCGGTATTTCCATGCTCTGCAAATCAACAGTTCAATTGAGTTCAACTTCAGTTCTTTCCTCCCCATTTTCCTCTTTTTTTTTCTGAAAGGGAGAGAGAGAGAGAGAGAGAGAAATATCAGTGATGAGAATCATTAATCGGATGCCTCCTGCAAACCCCATCTTGGGGATCAAGCCCTTAACCCAGAGCATATGCCCTAACCAGGAATTGAACTGCAACTTCCTGGTTCATAGGTCTATGCTCAACCCCTGAGCCATGTTGGCTGGGCTGTTCTCTTTATTATAGGATTATAGAGGCCTAGTGCTTGAAATTCATGCACGGGGATGGTGGGGTCCCTCAGTCCAGTCTGCACCCTCTCCAAACCAGGATCCCTCAGGGGATATCCAACTTCTGGCGATTGGCCTAAACTGGCAGTTAAGCATCCCTCCCACAATCCTGGACCACTGGCTCCTAATCGATCACCTGCCTGCCTGCCTGGTCAACCCTAACTGTCCCCATCAGCATGATTGCCCCTCACTGCCTCTGCGTGCTGACCTGATCGCCCCTAATGCCCCCCCCCCCCCCCGCCAGCCTGGTTGCCCCTAACTGCTGCTGACCAGGTCGCCCCCAACTGCCCCCTCCCTGCCAGCCTGGTTGACCCACACAGCCTGATGGCTCAGTCATGTGGTCATCCCTCACTAAACCCCCTGCCAGCCTGGTCATAGGCAGCCATCTTGTGAGGGTGTGAGGGTCAATCAATTTGCATATTACCTCTTTATTATATAGGATACTGCTAAGAGCTGAGTCCCTATTGAAATGTTTCTAATGTTTAAAGATGGCTCTCTTGTCACTGTTTTTAAAAATACACATCATTCTTTGTCCTCATTAATCAGTATGATTTAGCTTCCTTTTACAGCAACCCATGTTCCCCGAGAGGCAAATCTTATAAAAATTTGTGAGAGTTTAAATCCTTGAAATAATTTAGAAAATGTGCTTTATTCCAGAGCAATAGCTTTAAATTTTAATATCAGCATTAAGAAGTAGGAATGTTACCTGTCCTTCTGCACTCTTTTTAAAACTTTTTTTCATAAAGAAATTAAACTATCTGATTGCTACTTTCTTGATCTCCCTAAAAGGGACACTTGTGCTAAAAATATATTTTTTTCCTTTGTTAGTGTAATTTGAAATTTTTTTGTTCAGACATAATGGTAAACAATAGACATCAAATAAAGCAGGTAGCACATTAAGTTTAAATCTACGTCGAGAAGAAACAAGGTACGAATCTTGTTCACGTGTTCATGGACCATCAAGCCTAGAATCATGGCAATACATTATGGGTTAGATCTCAAAGTGCTATGCCAATTTGGCTGCACCCGCCAAAATTCTTTGTTATTCCATGGGAATGTCATGATTGAAAGGAAGAAGCATAGATATAGAGAGATGTCTAATTGTAATCCAGATCAGAGCTTTTTTTAAATTAAAATTGTGCCTAAAAGAAAAATGTTAAGCTTACCTTTGCTTTAAGCCAACTAAAACACGTGCTAACTTTAATTGGCATTTTTATATGAATAGTTTTGAGTACAGAAATAGCATAATTTTGCATTGGCAAATTCTCTCTGTATTCTTCCTTGATAATTTATTCTCTTGGAGGTATTTTTTAACTCTTACAATTTAAAATTTATTTAAAAGAGCAATTCTACCTTTCATACAAAAGACAGGCTTTCCATTTATAAACCCATTACCTAGAGGCACAATTAAAATGGAAACATTAAATAGAAATAAAACATAATTCTTTGGCTCTTTTCATCCACCAGCTGGCTCATTTCATAGATTCCCTCTTCGGTGAGTTTCAAATAACTTAGCAGTTAGTTGATTACCTATTTGCATATCCTTCAAATTATAAAATTTAATTGTCCGAGTTTCAATTCAGGTAATCCTAAATGCTTTCATTGTATAAACAAAGCCTTTTTGTGCATATAATTGTGAACTGGGAAATTAGATAAAATTTATTAATCATTTTCTCCAGATAGATTTTCACATTTCCCAGCCTTTAAGAACTCTTCACTGAGTCCTCCTGTTATTCTCTCTCTGGCAGTAAGCCCATCTCAAAAATTCACCAGTCACTGGAAATTTCTTTTTAGCATCTGAGGGCAGTCTCAATTGCTAGGAACAAACTTAAAATTAAAATGGCCTCTTTTTTTTAGTGTAAGGAAGAGTAATACTGATTGCTTTAACTTATTATTAGGCACCTCGAGGTGCCTCTGATGAGGCTGCACTGCATTGATTTAAATATGTGATGTTGTGATAGCTGGTTATGATTTTCTGATGTTTTTCTGCAACTCTAACCATATGTAATTTTGAATTAAATGAAAGTTAAGTACTAAAACATTTTGCCCAAAGGGAATTCGGATTCTCAATGTGCTTTTAATAACTGTTTGTAAAACATTTAGGAAAATCTATGGCAACACATTTGGGGGGGAAAAAATCAAATTACTATTGCCTTAAGATGTTATTCTAGTGTCAACTTTATGAAACATCCTGTGTGGCCCAATTGTTGAACTAATCCAGTCAGTAATACTTTAATATATATTGTATATATAAGAACTAAATTTAGTTTGTGTAACATTAATAATGCTTCTTTAAGATATTTCTCTGAAACTCACTGAAAATGTTGTGGATGGTGCAAAAAATGTCTCATCAAATATTTCTGAAAATTGCCGGGACCGGTTTGGCTCAATGGCTTGGGGACTAAAGGGTCCCAGGTTGGGGACTGAAGGGTTCCGGGTTCGATTCCGGACAAGGGCATGTACCTTGGTTGTGGGCAGATCCCCAGTAGGGGTTGTGCAAGAGGCAGCTGATCGATGACTCTCTCTCATCGATGTTTCTAACTCTCTATCTATCTCCCTTCCTCTCTGTACAAAATCAATAAAATATATTTTTTTAAAAATATTTCTGAAAATTGAAAATTAAATATAATCAGAAAGCATTAAAATTAATTAGAGGAATCAGATTAAAAACGATTAAACAACCACTTCTCTTTTTTTTAAGATATTAAAGGTCCCAAGACTTCTGCAAAACCTAAAACAAAATATTATGCCTGGCCGGCATGGCTCAGTGATTGAGCATCGACCTATGAACCAAGAGGTTGTGGTTCGACTCCCAGTCAGGGCACATATCTGAGTTGGGGGCTCAGTCCTCAGTGTAGGACATGCAGAAGGCAGCCAGTCAATGATTCTCTCTCATCACTGATGTTTCTATCTCTCTCTCTTCCTTCCACTCTGAAATCAATAAAAATATATTGTAAAAAATAAAATAAAATGTAAATGGTATGTGCAGGGTCTAAGGTAATCAAATCTTCTGTGGAAGTTGGGACAATGGGAGAGAGCTTTCTAGAAGGCAAAATCTTCCAGTTAGTTGCATAGACATTGCTTCTGAAGGTGCAATTTGGAAAATGAACTCAAGTTGAAATGTGACCTGAATTTCCATTTTCTCTCACACACACACAGAAAAGACTATGTACCTAATTTGGGAAAAATTCAAACCATAACCTTCAATGTACTGCTCAGAATCTGTGCTAAATGTGAATACCAGAATCACCTTTCATCCAGAAAGATGGTGTCCTTGAACCTAACCAGAAGATAATGAGCTTTCTTTTTCTCACATTTGTAATCCCTCACCCAAAGCATCATTAGAATACAATCACCTCATAGTACAGTTGCAATCATTTATTTTGCTATTTATGCGTGTTTTTATTTCCTCCTGTGACCATGGGAACAATTACAGAAACTTGTAAAATGTATAATCCATGTCTATCAAGAAACAAGTGAATTAGAATGATCTAAAACAGAATGGCAGCTAAAGGGCTTTCCTTTGAAAAGATCAGATTTTCTAAGTAACTGATATGTCAGAACCATCCTCAGTGAGGATATGACCAGAATTTTTATCCATCACTCATTAAATTATGACACCGTGTGACTCCATAAGCCCTGACTGATTCAGCATCCTTATTAAAGGGTTTTATTAACAGATGATTGGAAATAGGGGTATCCTGTTTATACTTCACACACTTTTATATTAGCTGGATTTTTAAACAAGAATATGTCAACTCAATTTGATCAGAGTTCCTTTACCTCTCAGTTATATGACATTGTCAAGCATTGTTAATTGTTGAAGGTGGGTGATGGGTAGCTATGGGCTCATTATACTCTATTCTTTCCAACTTTATAGATTATGGACTATTTTGCCATATCCATAATAAAAAGGCTTTTAAACAATGTGTCATTATGGTAATTTAAAACATGCAGTTCTAAACTAGAAATTGGTTTTCTGCAATTTGTACAAGTTTGTAATTTGATAATACACAAGTACTTGATTAGCCATTTCTTACTTTATTTTAGAACATGAAACTTGTATGAAATGCTTCCTTCTACATGCTCTGTATGAAGGGAAAGTCCATAATGCAATGATGAAAATTAAATTTCAAATAAATTCGTTTATAAATGCTGCCATTTAATTGGAGTCTAAACATGTACTCTGAAACTGATTGACTTTAAAACATCTAAAAATGGATTAATGTGGGGTGCAATTGTCGTTTCAACCATCACCATAACATGCCTGATCTCACTGGATATTTTAAGACTCGCTCTTTTTAATAATAATAATAATAATAATAATAATAATAATGGGAACTAACACTTCCTGATCCCTACTATGTAAAAGGTATGCTAAGAGCTTCACAATCATTACCTTGTTAATCCCCATGAAACCATGGAGTAGGCATTTTTATGTACACTTTACGGAGGAGAAAACTGAGGTTGAAGGAGTACAACAGTGGAAGGTCCCTGCTGGTGACTAGGTAGTCTATCTCCAGAAACCATGCTCTTAGCCCCATCAAAGGAGGGAACACAAGATAAAAATAAACTCAAATAGTATGTGGGAAAGAGAGGCCAGACAACCTCAATAAAATTTGGTGAAAATAAATAATTGGCAGACGTGAAGTGCTCTAAAAACATCATTTAACGTACTTCTAGGTACATCATCTCTTTGATGTTAACACTACCACAGGCAAGTGTGAGTCTGGCTGGGTTACAGCCAGGAAGGGCTGAGCTGGGAGCTGAGTGGCTTATGAATATTCATCGACAAGGACATAGCCTGAATCCTCTGAGTCCAGATCCAGGTGATTCCACAACTTCCCCACTACCTCTAAAGCATGACTGTTAGCATACCCTTTTTTTCCCCCTCTTGTCATTATTTTGACATGCTTCTTCCCATATCTTTATAATCTCAAGTATTGAATTTTGAAAAAATCTATTCTGGGCACAGAAGAGGAGGCCCTTCGTCATTTTTGCATTTTCAAAGTGTATGAGGTTCCGGTGTAAATGGTCTGGGGCAGGACCAGAATGAGGGCATCGCTTTAAAGCTCCGTTAGTGACTCTAATGAGCATCCAGGGTGGAGAAGCTCTGCTCCTGGTGGATTGCTGAAACAAAAGCTGCAAAGCCGAAGCAGGTTACGCTCAAGCACCATGCAGAACAGAGAGAAAAACTCAGCTTCACAGGCATGTGCCTAGGGCCAATGGGGCAAAGCACTCGGGGTAGACAAACCAAAGACCAGAACGCCAGCAAAAGGAAACCTGCCCTCAGCTAGGGGAATGCAGGAAATGCTCTGATCCCTCTGAGCTGTGGAGGGTGTGAAGGAAATGGTAGGCATTTCCAGGTGCTTGTGGGGAAATGCTTGTATGTGTGACTACAATGTCAATGGACTCTCATTATTGAGCTAATTCTAAACAGGATATTCTTCATGGCCCTAAAAGCTGCTTGTTCTACTGTGCTACATGTGAAACTAGAGCATTTGGAAGAAGAACGTGAACTTCTATAAATATTCAACTCTTTTGGGATTCGTCTTTGAATGCAGACCAGCATCATGTCTTGACTATTTGTCTACTAAGAATTGGTTAGCAATGAGATTGGTGTAAATGAATCTCATTGTATCTGCCGAACTAGCCCCACCAGCTAAAGGCATAAGTTGGGAGAAAAGAATAAGAGAAGGTAAAAAGGAAGGAAGCAGGCATTGAAAAGGAGGCAAGAGTACTTTATACCCACTAGGATAGCTAAAAAAAAAATTTAAAAATTAAAAAAAGGACATAACAAGTGTGCTTGGTATAATGAGGATTCAGATAAATTGGAATCCTTGTACATTGCTAATGGGAATGTAAAATGGTACAGCCTCTTTACAAAACAGTTTGGCAGTTTCTTCAAAAATTAAACGTACATGTACCGTATCACTCCTAGGTATATACCCAAAAGAAATGAAAACATATGTCAACACAAAGCCTTAAACATGAATTTATAAATGCCAAAAAAGGGGGGGGGAGCCATTCAAATGCCCCACACCTGATAAATTATGGACAGCATGTATGCTATGGACTGAATATCTGTGTTCCCTCAAAACCCATGTTACAACCTAATCCTTAGTGTGGTGGTGTTTGAAGTGGGCCGGGGGGAAGAGGATGATTAGGCCATGAGGGTGGAACCTTCCTGAATGAGATTAGTGCTTTTATAAAAGAGACACGAGACACACACACACACACACACACACACACACACACACACCCCGAACTTGCTCATTCCTCTAATATATGAGGATTTGGTGGAAAGACAGTTTCTATGAACCAGAAAGCAGACTCTCACCAGACAACGAATCTGCTAGCACCTTGATCTTAGACTTTCCAGCCTCCAGACTGTGAGTAATTAATGTCTGCTGTGGATAAGCCCCCCAGTCTGGGGTATTTTGTTCCAACAGCCCTGACTGTGAGACAATGTGCTGTATCCATATAATGGAATACTACTACCTGATATAAAAGAATAAACAATTGATACACATGCATGGATGAATCTCAAAAGCCTTATAACAAAGTGAAAGAAGCCAGAAACATGGGGTTAAATGTCGTTTCATTTCATTCACATGAAATTCCTAGAAAAGGTAAAGCTATGGAGACATAAAGCAAGCCAGTGGTTGCTGAGGTTGGGAGAAGGAGCAGGAACTGGCTACAGACAAACACAAGGAAACTTTTTGCAGTGACAGAAGTATTTTCAACTTGGGATGCGATGATGCTGCACAGTTGCATAAATTTACTAAAAATCACTAAACTGTACATTAATAATAGGTGAATGTATGAAATATAAATTATATCTCAGTAAAGCTGTTCAAAGTTAATAAATAAAGATAGCTCCTTGAAGACAAGGAAATATAAAGAGGTTCAGAATGTTCATGGAATAGCAGAAAAGGAAAGCATGCACAAATTCACTAAGAAACCATTGCCATGAATTGCAGAAGCAGGCACAATGCTTCCTTGTCTTCTATGTTTTATTCTTTGTGCTTATATTCTGGATTCAAATTGTGCACTGTCAGTTCACAGAATTTTTTTTTTTAGTTGGCACGAACAACACATTTTCAAATGCTCTCACCGTTAAGAAAAACAGGTGAAGTAGGACATCACAGCTGTAATTGCCACAGCTTTTTGTACGTTGTGTCAACCTGAACATTTGGCTTCTTGGTTGAAGCTGTACATGTGACATTGCCTTTGCATCGAGTGACTAACACCAGAGTGTTACACCATTTTCAGTAACTTGCAGTACCTGTGAGGTCAAGTGGAATTGCTGTTTTTTGATATCACTGAGTACTATACTAGTTCTCGCTTTTACCTGCTACTTTATGTGTCAGTTTCTCCCTCTACACAAATCTCCTCTCATTCCCTTTGTCGGTGGAAATTTTTTTAGAAAGGATAAAAGAGCATAAGAATGATGAAGAATTATACCCTGTGTTAACAAATAAAAGTTTTCCTTCTTTTCGTGAAAATAAGGACAACAACAGCCTCATCAAAATTGGTGTCGTGGGGGACACGACTCTTTCTCCCCGTCGCTGGATTCTTCCTTCACTCCAGTCTCCTCTGTCGCTCACTAGCCACATCCTTGCCTGGAAGGCCTACCTATGAATTACCTCCCCCCAGGGTTCTGTGCTGTGTAGTTCTTGTGATGTCCATGCAGTATCGTTGCCAGGTGAAGGGCAGGACAGGAAACATGAGCTTTAAGTTTTTCACTCAAGGCCTCACATGATTCTTTTTCTACTTACAAAAAAATAATACATCAAAGATAAATCAAATATTTTGGTGGCCGGTAATTGGGATCAGTCATACTGAAAAATGTGTCAGTTGCTGAAAGCGTAGCGATGTTCTATGTGCACCTGACCTAAGGATTTCCACAGAGAAATAAATTGGAAATGTACATTTTTTGTTAAAGGAGAGCAGGGGAATAAAGAGTTCCCTTCCAAGCCTTTTCAGTGACAGAACTAGGAGGTCTTTGGAATGTTTGGTTACCTTCCAGTGCACAGGCCACCTGTATTTTGCAAGGATTCGGGCAGTGAAGAGGGGTAACACCCCTACGGGTGGGTCTGCTCGTGCAGCAGGTACTTGAGGATGGTAGGACAGTTTCTCAGCCTCAGCACTGTTGACATTTTGGATCAGATTTATTCTTCATTGTGTAGGATGTCTAGTAGCATCCTTGGTCTCTGTTCAGGAAATGTCAGCAGTCACTGCCTCTCCCCCACCCTCAGTTGTGAATCGTGACAATCAAAATTGCCTCCACCCATTGCCAAATATCCCTTGTGGGTCAAAGTCACCTCCCACTGAGAAACTGCTCGAAGGTACCCCAGCCTGAATGTGCAGACCCCAGAACACTGGGAGCATGGCTAACCTGTGGGCATAGACTGTGCATTCCAGGGTCTCTACTAAAGGGTTGAGCCCAGAGCTAAACTTCTAATATCATCTAAAAATCAACATAATGAACTTCTAAAATAATCCATGGTCCTGAGGGAAGACAGGGTATCCTATCCTGTAGCAGTTGACCAATTATCAGAACTTATTTTGAACGCTTCAGAAATTCTGGAATGTAGGCTCTTGTCACTAAATTATCCATGAACTCTCAAACGGCAAAGGTATATAAAAAAGGAAACAAGTGTCACATTTTAGCAATTGACAGGTACATGTTTCATCTCCCCTATATATCTGTTACCAAATATCGGTCAATCCAGTTGAGATTTCTATTTTTTTTTTTTTAGAGAAATCTAATTATGAAGTACAAATGGTTGAAAAAAAAATTAAAGGACTTAACAGAAGAAAAAAGTGACACCCAGCAGCTAGGCAGACAATTGAAAGCTTCTCTCCCTCACAGGAGAAAATAGCTATTGTTTCCCTTATTCAAGATTAGCATACAGACTTTTCAAAAAAAGTGATCAACCGAAGGACTTGTATACATGCATATAAGTATAACCAATGGACACAAAACTCTGGGGAGGGAGGGTATGCATGGGGGGGGGGGGGCAATGTTAAAATATGTACACAGATAATAATTTAATTTTTAAAAAAAAGTGTCCCCAAATGGCCATTTCTGCCCTCGTGACCAAAGATCCTAAATATTTTTTGTGGGGGGAGGAAACAAAAAGCAGCTGCAGACATTTTGCAATTCTTTTTTAGCAAAAATAACCAAAGACAGTAAGCCTAATGCACTGCAGCTGAAATTTCATTGACTAACTAACCACACTAATGAGGTGTTGCCCAGGGAGTTCTAATTAGATCCACTGTGTTTCTGTCACTGACATTAATTCCTAACTTCAACTTCCAGAAAAAGTTTGATGTTTTCTAGATTTAAAAAAAAAAAAAAAAAAAAAAAAAAAAAACATTTTTTTTTTTCCCAGGAAAAGAATTAGGAATTTCAATAGTTTGGTAGGGGCAGGGCAGGGGAAGAAGAAAGGGTTTGAGAAATTTTTTGAGTTTGAGCCAACATTGACTCTCCATAGCTTTTTACTAATTCTAATTGTTTCAACGGCTACAGTTTTATGGTATAGCATGTTCCTGAATGGGAAAAACACAATGCTGACATTCATAAACAAAACAACACTCATTTTATCAAGATGGCTGGTAAGCTTGTATTTGCAAGTGTTGTTCATTATTCTATTTCTGTCCTCTGTATATACTCTGGAGTTAAGTAAGAAGATTAAGCCCCTCTAGCCATCAAGCCAGATTCTCCAAATCAAAATTACATTCAAAGGACTTTCAGAAGACTAGCTTCCGACTAGTTCTCTACTGTCTAACGCTGTGATTTCAAATAAAATGTTGTTCTGCTACTATTTGATTATAATTGTATTGCACTGAACTCCCTGCATTATTCTCAGCATGAAATTGAAAGGCATGCTTTTCAAATGGATTTTATGTGCATTTTTTATTACATGATTGAATACATAAACACAATCAAGCATCGCCTCGCTTATAAACACACCAGATTTGCAAAGAACCCATACATCTAAATGGCTACTGCATAATTCCCACACCCGGGTTATGCCTGTCCTATTGTGGAAGCCATTGTGGAAGAGCTCCGAACTCTTACAAAGAAGGTCGAATCCTAAGTAGCAGGTCTAGAAGGAGAAGACCCAGCAGGGAGCCTTGATGGTGTCCACTCCCTTCCCCAAAGTATCTCCCACAATGCAATGCCAGAAGTTGTGTGTGTCTCTTTGTCACAGTGTCTGATAGTCTTCAAATTACAAATGTCTTTGAATTAACAAGCTTCTTTAAAATGCAAATGACTCCCAGAGAGGTAATTACATTCTTTAATTAATTAAGGCAGATTTCACTGCTCTTAATACCTAACTACAGTATTATCTGAGTGAAGGATGACCGGGCAGTAGGAACAGCTGAACCATAGTGGGAGCAGCTAGGAGCAGCTGTTCTGATGGTTGTGGAAGCAGGAGCAGCAAACACTGCCTCCATGACAGGCCCTGTGCCTAGAACCCCTACATGACTGTCTCATTTAACCCTCTCAAAACCCTAGGGAAACATTTTAGGGATGCGATGTAATGGCTCTCAAAATGTGCTTCCCTGGGCCAGCAGCATCAACATCACCTAGGGATTTGTGACAAATGTAATTTCCCAGGCCCCACCACAGACCTAGGGGATCAGAAGCTGGGGGGGGGGGGGGGGGGGGGGGGGACGAAGTCTGTTTTAACAACCACTCTGAGCAATTTTGATGCTTGCTAAAGTTTAAGAACCACTGGGCTACAGATGTGTAGAGAAAAGCCACATGCAAGCATACATTGATGCGTGTGCACGCATATAAAACACACAAAATTAGTCAAAGTTCCCAATTTATTTATAAAAGAATACAGTCGCACCCTGGCCGGTGGTTCAGTGGTTAGAGCATTGGCTCACACACCAAAGAGTCTAAAAGTTTAAGTCCCAGTCAAGAGGACATACCTGGGTTGCAGGTTTGATCCCTGGTCCCTGTCAGGCACATGTGGGAGGCAAGGCAACCAATTGATGTGTCTCTCTCATTTCCATGTTTCTCTCCCTCTCTCTCTCTCTCTCTCTCTCTCTCTCTCTCTCTCTCTCTCTCTCTCTCTCTCTCCCTCTCTCTCTCTCTCTTTTACCCCTCCCTCCCTCCTTTCCACTTTCTCTGAAAAGCAATGGAAGTCCTCTCTGGTGAGGATTAACAACAACAACAAATACAGGCCAGAATCAGCATTTAAAATAGATCTAAGATAAATATACTCTGGATATATTTACAAACAAACAAACAAAAAACACAAAGTTTTAGAAAGCCTATTCTGCATATTTAATCACTCACGTGTTTTCTTCGACATTTGTTACTTATGCTGACATTTTTATGGTCTTGCACTGGTTATTCCCAGGTTGACCTTTCAGATGGACTGTCCACATTGCTCTGTCTTCAAGGTGACTGATCCCCATGACTCCCTGGCCCTCTGGCTTCTCATTGGGTTCAGCCAATGGGAAGAATCTGAGTAGTTGTTCCCTCCCTCCCTCTATGCTGTGCCAGTTTGGCAGTATCTGTGCTCCTTTACCTAAAGCCTAAGCTCCTGCGAGACCCCTCTCCCATGGCTATAGCCTAAGAGCTAACAGCTTCCCCTGTTCCCAGTCATTGGGTACTTCCCCATCTCTTGGTGATTCCCCACATCCTGCCCACATTCCCATCACTTAACTGTCCCCAGAGTGGGCCATCTGTTTCCTGCTTAGATCCTGAGTGATGCAGACCGCAACCATAGATGTGCGTGATGCTTTCTACCAGTCTCTATTAGCTTTTTTTTTTTTAATGAAACTTCTTTCAGTGTGCCAGTTTGCATCATGCTGCCAATTGCAAAAGTCGCATCACTCTAAGAAGACTATGTGAGTAATTCATGTAAAACACTTTGCATAGTAAGTGCTCAATAAATAGCAAATGATATTATCATCATCACCATTGTTATCGGTAAATGAATGTTTATTATTAGAACTAAAAACAATGGACATAATTTAGAGGAAGGCAGATTTTTAAATTAAGATAATAAGCTTTTTAATAATTACAGGGTCCAACAATGAAATGGCCAGCCTTTTAATTAGAATTTATAAAGTACTTTCATGTCTGTGGCCTTATATCATTTTCACAATGACCCTATGATGTAATTGCATGATTAGCTTCTGGTTCAGATGTAGAGAGCTTATAAGGACTGTCCCAACAGCCGAGCCATTGAGTGTTGGAACCAGCATTGAAATCTTGCTGCAGGGCTAGGTTCTGCCCACAATACCCATATGGAAATTATAAAGGCCAGCTGATGAAGGAGCAGTGTGGAGAGAGAAACAGACTGTTCACTATGCTCGGGTAGGATCCCTGATCTCTCTGGCCACAGTCTGCCTCTCTGAGTCACAGCTGGATGTGCTCTGGTGACATATTGTAAAATCTTGTTCTGGGGGGGGGGAGGGGGGGTGGATGGAGGGAAGGGATAAAATGGAGGTAAATTAATGCCTCCATAGATTATCAAGTGGGTGAGACTCACTAAGAAGAAGTGAAGACAGTAAAGGGGAAATATGTAATAGAGTCACAATGAAATACAGACTTCTTAAATATTTGACCACTGTGGAGAGCCACTTGGGAGAGAATAAGTAATCCATGGCAAACAATCCAGCAGAGTGGATATGGAGGGAGTGCATAAAACAGCAGTAAGCCATGACCCCTTTTCATCTTCAATCTTTCTAAACAACAGCAGAAAAGAGCTTCATGTATAATGATGCAAAATTGATTGAGTGGGTTGTCTTTCATATGGCTGATCCTCTGTATCCGTATTTCCAAATGTTATCAAGAGTCTCAGAAACTAGGGTGCATATCGTGCAATTTATGTTTCACGAATAATCATCAAGAAGGGCAACAGCCTTCGTAAACACATGGTATTGTGTGTGTGGGGGGGGGGAAGAAACTTGTTCAGCCTAACATTTGATTTTGTTAATATAAATAATATATTAACAAGTGAACAATTTGGACTTGGTCCAAACCACTCTAAGTGCTTTGCTAAAACTTACCAATGGTATTTACTTCTATAAATAACAGCCATAATTGGAATAGTTTTCTAGATACATCAGTTTATATCTTATGACAAATACCCATTTAAAGATCTTTATAATTGCAAGCATTTTAGAGGAACCTTTGAATTAGATGGTAGGGGAGTGGTATCTGACCGCTCCTAGTGTGGGATGGAAGAAAGAGTTCAGAGTTCAGACTTGAGCTGGGTCTTGAAGGATGTGTAGGATTGGGGTAGGTAGAATAGAGAGGGACAAGGTCTTCCAGATTAGATGTGATGGAATTCTGGTGCTGGTGTCTGAGGCAGTCTGGAGTCTGGAAAGGACTTCAGAACCTTAGTTCACCTCCAACTGCCATATACCATTCAAGCATGAGAATGTTGGCTAGAGTCTTAAATGGAGGCAAAGTGGGGTAGTAGAAAGAGCGCAGGTCCAGACTAAAACATACATGGCTTCAAGTTCTGGCACCTCCACCTAACAGTTCAATGTCCTTGAGAAAGTTTCTTAACTTGTGTAAGTTCATTTCCTCATCTGCAAAGTAGCAGTAATAATATCTTTCTCATGAAGCTCTTGAGAATTAACTGAGAGAATGTGTGTAATAAGCCCAGTGCAATGCTGGGCAAAAAGTATGCCTCATTATATTGTGAGCATTATTATTATTATTGTCTTCTAAATGTTTCAAGGATGACTAATGAAAAAATTCAGGATTCTTGGGAGATTTATTTCCCCTGCGTATTGCCTAGTTGCTGTTTACTACAATACTGAACTTTATATTAAGTTGAAAGAATGTTATCTGAGTCAGACATCCCTGGGTTCAAATCTTAGCTCTACTTTCTGTGTGTGCTCTTGGGAAAATCCAATGAACTCTAAATTTGTTTTCTCTTCTGTAAAAATGGGAATAATAACTACCTTGTAGGAGTAGAATAAGATTTTTGGAGAGTGTCTATAAAGTAAATAGCATATACTAGGTGCTTAATATTAGCAGCCATTGTTGTTATTTTCTCTGCAGAGCTTCTGTCTATGTTAATAATTCTATCCTGTTCATTTCCAATTTATGATCATCCTTGAGTCATTTTCTCAGCAATGACAGAAACTTTCCTAAGAACTGTAATGCCCCTTTCCATCCACCTGGAACAACGACTACATTACCATAGTGTTTTTAACCTCAAATATATGATTACCTTTTATAAATATATTCTTACAAAAATATTATGAAATCATTTTGTTATTTTTAATGTAATTTTCAAACCATGAAATTTATCATTTTAAAATATGTAATTCAGTGGTTTTAGCATATTCACAAAGTTGTACAACTCTGTGGTGCATTGAATGGTGAATCCCCCAAAAGGTAAGTCCAGCTGGAATCTGTAAATGTGATCTTAAGATCACAGTTAAGTTAGTTGCAGATATAGTTAAGGATCTTAAGGTGAATTCATCCTGGATAATACTAAATCCAATGACAAGTGTTCTTACAAGTAGACACAAAGGAAGAGAAGCACAGAGGAGGTGATGTGTAGATGGAGGCAGAAATTGGAGTAGTGTATGTGTCCACAAGCCAAGGAATGCCACGAATTGCCAGCAGCCATCCAAAGCGAGGAGAAAATCATTGAACAGATGCTCCCTCAGAGCCTCCACAGAATGAACTAACACTGGTGACATCTTAATTTCAGACTCTGGACTCTATTGTTTTAAGCCTAATTTCAGACTCTGGACTCTATTGTTTTAAGTCTATGGTCATCTATTATATAGCCCTAGGAAACAAAAATTTTCACCTCTAATTCTAGAATATCTTCATCATTAAAAAAAAAAACAAAAAACATTCACTGTCATATCCATTCCTCCACACCCCGAAACACTTTCTATCTCTATGGATTTTGGATATTTAATAGAGACAGAATCATGTATGTGGCTTTTTGTGCCTGGTTTCTTTCACTTAACATGTTTTCAAGGTTCATGTTGTAGAATATATATTACTTCAATCCTTTTTTGGTTGAGTAATATTCTATTACAGGCATATATCATATTTTGTTTATCTGTTCATCAAATGATGAATATTAATGTTGCTTCCACTTTTTGTCTACTATGAATAATGCTGCAGTGATCATTCATGCACAAGTTTTTGTATGGACATGCTTTCAATTCTCTGTGGTATGTACATATACCCAATTTCATATCTATTTCATCTTGGTTACCACATTCATTGCCTTATAATTGTTCATAGCATTCCTTTATAGTCCTCCTATTCCTTGGTAATTATGTTTTCTCTTTCAGTCTTGATTTCAGTCATTTGAGTCTTTTCTCTTTTTCCTGGTGTCTGGCTTAATATTGATCAATTTTGTTAACCTTTTCAAAGAACTAAGTTTTGGTTTTGTTGATTTTCTCTATTGTATATCTGTTTATCCACTATTTCCACTCTAATCTTTATTTTCTTCTTTATACTTGTTTTGGGTTTAGTTTGCTCTTTTTTATCTAGTTTTTATGGTGAGAAGTTGGGCTATCGATTTAAGATATTTCTTTTTTGCTAATGTAGGTATTTATATCTACAAATTTTCTCTAAGCTTTGCTTTAGTTGTACTCAAGTTTTCATTCATATCAAAGTTTTTATTTCAAAATATCGAAGTATTTTCTCATTTCTATTGTGATTTCTCCTTTTACCCATTGAATAGTTAAGAGTGTGTTGTTTGACTTCCACATATTTGTGAATTGCCCAAGTTTCTTCTGTTAATTATTCCTACGTTCATCCCATTGCAATCAGAAAATATACCTTATATGATTTTAATTCTTTTAAATGTATTAATATTTGTCTTATGGCTTACCACATGGTCTATCCTAAACAATATTCCATATGAACTTGAAAAGAATGTACATTCTGCTGTTGGGTAGAGTCTTCCATAGTGTTGAGCAGAGATAATTTATCATGCCCATTAGTATTGTTGAATTGTCTATTTCTTCTTTCAATTCTATCACTTTTTTCTTCATTTGGGGACTCTGTTTTTAAGTACAAATATGTCTCTAATTGTTGCTTGTTTTCTTGATAGGTTGATCCTTGAATCATTATAAAGTGCTTTTCTTTGTGTCTAGTTATAATTTTTGTCTTAAAGTCTATTTTGTTTGCTATATTATAGCTACTCCAGCTTTTTTTGACTACTGTTTGCATGATATAACTTTTTCTATCCTTTTATTTCCAATCTATTTGTGTCTTTGAATCAGAAAAGTATCTCTTGTAGACAACATATAATTGGATCATGTCTTTTTATCCATGTTGTCAACTCTGCCTTTTAATCACTTACATTTAATGTAATTATCAGTAACTTTAGATTTATTCCTGACATTTTTTAATTTGTTTTCTATATGTCATGTCTTTTTGCCTCTATATTCATCCACTTTTGCCTTCTTTTGTATTAAATATTTTGTTTGATTTTCAAGGCTACTGCAGAGCTGGAATAAAAATAAGGCCAATTAAAATGCCACAAAGCTCAATGTTTTACGAATTCTGAGCTCTTTTTCTTGAATACTTCTTGAATCATTGTAAACTTTTGATTAATTTCAACAGTTTTGAAAAAATTGATTTTAACAGTTTTGCTAATGTTTTCATTGTCTCTTTTTCTTTTGGAAGAATGAATTTTCAGAAGTCTTTATCTGCCATTTTTGCTGGTATCGTTGTTACCTCTTTTAATAACTTAATAGAGAGACAAACAGGCCAAAATTGCTATTACTATTCCCACTCATTTATAGGTGAAGAAAGTGGTGTATACATTTTCTATTGCTGTCATAACAACTTTCTAGAAACTTAGCAGCTTAAAGAAACACAAGTTTATTACCTTACTGTACTCTGACATGGGTCTCAATAGACTAATATTAAGGTATTGGCAGGGCTGCATTCCTTTCTGGAGCCTTTAAAAAAATAATATACTTCCTTGCTCTTTTAGGTTGTTGGCAGAATTTAGTTTCTTGCAGTTATAGCCCTGAGTTCCATGCTTCTTTGCTGGCCCCTTTTAACTTCGACAGGCCACCCACACTCCTTGACTTGTGGCCAGCTTCCTCCACCTTTAAAACCAACACTGGTGAATCAAGTCTCTCTCATTCTTTAAAACCCCTGCCTTTTCTTTCATCTTAGATGTCTCTAACCTGCCATTCTGCCTTCCTGTGACATTTTTAAGGATTCTTTAATCCAAGTTAATCTCCATATTTTAACTATTTTAACTTTAATTCCAACTTTAAATTTCCTTTTCCATACACCACCACATTGCATGTTCTAGGGATTAGGACCTGGACACTTATGTAGGGGTAAGGGGAGGGGCCTTATTCTGTCTAACACACTAGAGCTTGCAGAACTTAGGTGACAAAGGTGGTAATTAGAAGAACTGGAACTAAAATACATATCTCCGACTCCTTGTTTACTGCTCTTTTCACCACATCTCTGATGCATAGCAATGTAACAATCTAACCCACATGTGTCAAACACAAGGCCCGCGGGCCAAATCCAGCCCGCCAGGCCTTGCAATGTGGCCCGCACTGCGCTGTCATCACTGCACTCCGCTGTCAGTTTATGACATTGTCAGTTTATGACTGTTCAGTAAACCATTCGGCCCATGATTTAGGCTGGATTTTAGATTTTGGCCCCTTCTCTGATTGAGTTCGACACCCCTGGTCTAACCAAACAAACTGCCTGTGTGATCCCTTCAGCGGTATTCTGACCAAGCTGATACTGTGAATCTACAATTATAGAATGTCAGAGCTTGAAGGCACCTCTGAGTCCAGCCCCATCATTTCACAGCTGAAGAAAATAAGGTCCCTGAACGTTAAGTCCTCATCCTCAGCTCCTAGAAGACCCAGAACCAATACTCAGTGTCTCCAGACTTCCAGCTCATGTGATTTAGCCCCTACAGAATTCTGCCTGTCTCTCCAATCTTAAGGGTAGTCATTTGCCCTATGTCATCTCTCTCTTAGGCATCCAGGAAGAGTTGTTGAATTTTCCTTTAGTCCAGCTTTTTACTTGTTGTGATCATGGAGTGGCAACTTTCATATATCCTCACAGATACATCATCTACTTAAATTAACCTTATAAAGTATACCCAACTATTAACAGACATTCAAAACGACCCCTAAAGTTTATGTTATCCCTATACTATCAATCACCTCCAGTTGCCCGAGCCTTTGTGACTTCTCATTTAAATTTTGTGGCTTAAATTTTTTCTTACAACTGTTGTAAGCCTCCATAAAAAGACAGCTTTTCGTACAGATTCCATCTTCTCAAAAGGATTAAAGCGGAGAGACTATACATATTCACTTTCGTTTCTGTGCGCTGATCAATTTCTGTTAAGTCTCACCCAGAGCAAGACTTCCCTTTATGATTCCTCTGAATGACATCTCAAGTTACTTCTAACAAGCCAGAGAGAAAGAGAGACTGCTCAAGACATGGCCCTGCCCATGAGCCTGAGTCAATCTTATAGATCCTATAGGCTCTGAGATGGAGAGTAGTGGGGGATAAGAGGGGAGCAGGACTTAACTGAAGCATTTAGAACTGTCATAACTAGGTCACATCAGACATACAGTACAATCCATCCTCAGTCACCTGCACTTAAGAACAGAGGCACATGGAACACAAATACTATTTCTAATAGACTTCAAACATGATTTTTCACACCATATTAACCACAATGCATGTTTCTCTATATCAGTGGTTGGCAAAATCATTAGTCAACAGAGCCAAATATCAACAGTACAATGATTAAAATTTCTTTTGAGAGCCAAATTTTTTAAACTTAAATTTCTTCTAACGCCACTTCTTCAAAATAGACTCGCCCAGGCCGTGGTATTTTGTGGAAGAGCCACACTCAAGGGGCCAAAGAGCTGCATGTGGCTCACGAGCCGCAGTTTGCCAATCCACAGCTCTATACTAATAAAATCAATATTTACAGAGCAGATGGCCCCAGTAGCAGCCTCATCTCCCATCCTGAGCCTGCTCAGCCTCAGCCCTGCCCATGACACCTAGCTTGTCCCTCTGCTATCAGCTCAGGCTCAATTATAATTAGCTGTCTTCCTCATCATTTGTGTACCCCATAAAAATTGGTCAGACTTTGCAAATTCTCCTCGTAGCCCAGCAGATGAAATCAGGACTGACAAATCTGAGATCAAAGCCTTATCTTTAGGCCACTTCAAAGTTTCTCTGTACTTTTTCTCAGTCTCATTGTTATCTCATCTTCCTTAAAAAAAAAAAAAAAAAAAAAAAAAAAGACATCTCTCTTCCTGTTTAAAACTAACTCTTCCACTTGAAAATTCACTTCATTCTCTCCCATTTCTCTTTTCCACAAATTGTACTTTTTTCATTAATCTCTACCTTGCCTCTGGCCTCTTCTATTTTGCCTTCAAATCTATTCAACTTTCCCTAAATAAATAAATATCTACCCACCCTCTTTCCTTGTGTCAACAAATTTCTCAAGAAGTAAACAGAATTCCCTTCTTCCTCCTTGTACTCACCTCAGTCCCTTAAAATTTATCTCCTGCCTTTAACTATTTTATCAATATTCCACATTAAGATATCAAAACTTACTACCGTATTTTCCGACGTATAAGACGACCCCCTAATTTTACAGTTAAAACATAGGTTTAGGCCTATATTCGCTGTATAAGACTACCTCCCACTTCCGAGGCAACACCAGTTCTTTTTTTAATAGACCGCCTCTCTGACTCTGGCCAATCCAAGCAGGCTTTTTATGCATGCAAATTATACATGTTCTGTACCCAAAGCTACACTGTGTTCTAGTAAAAAGCCTGCTAGGGTGGTGGTATAGTGCCATCCTAGATTTCCAAGTGAGGTGCTTTCTATCCGTCCTCTTTTCTCTGTTCCCTATGCTGAGACCTGAATTCAGACCACTGAAAAAGCCTGGTTGACTTTTTTTCGTTTCAAAAGTCGTCTTATATACCGGAAAATACAGTAATCGCTAAATCCAATGTTTTTATCCATTTTTTTCTTTATCTCCTTTGCCCAACTCCCATCTAAGCAACTGCCAATTCTTATACAGCCTCTCTCTTCAAAGTCTCTAATGCTTATTTCCCCCTTTCTATTCCTACCACAACTTTCCTACAGCCAGTCAAATATACTCCATTCTTTCCAATCTGGAGTTTACTTTACTGTTTCTACCTATTGAAATGCTATCCATGCTATAAAACTTTTCAAGAATGCCCACAAACTGGAGACTAGGGATATGTCTTCCTCATCCTGGAATTCTCCTTGACACCTACTACTACTGTCAAAAGTGAATCATATATGAGGCATTTAACCAGGATCTGTAGAACCAATGATTGGTCTGTAAAGGGAGGTTCCCTAGAAAATGCTATTCTCAGAAAGGAAAAGCTGCCTTGGAATGAGAAATCTCCTGTGGGACATCCACATATTGGATAACCCACTATGTTTAGAATCATGTGGATTTCAGCCTCTGCCTAGTTAGTTGCCCTGGTGCCCAGAACATTCTTTCACCTCAATATGTAGCTGAACTTGAAGAAAGGTTCTGAGTTTCAAATACACCAAAATATTTCCAAATAACACAAAAGTATTTTGCTAACATTACATCTTACAAGGGGAAGACATTATTGGCTGGTTTAGCATAGCACCACAGACAGCTGGAATAAATATAATTAAGCATTGGTTACAACATGGAAAAGACGACTCCTTAAGAATCAGATTGTTCCTGCATAGAGGTTTCTGTTTTAGCCATTGATTTACCTCATCACTATTATGTAAAGTAAGTGGAACCAAAGTGGCAAAAACATTGGAATTGGCACTATGGCAATTCATCTGTATAAACAAGTTTATGTAATCTGGCTTTGCAAGCCTGAGGATAGTCTGATTTTTAAAAAAATAAGGTGGTCCTTAACTAAAAACATGTTTTTGTTATTGAGGGTTTTTTTATGGATTAGCAATGCCCAAAATAGCATAATGAAAAAAAAAGTGAATATATTTTAAAGATACCTACATTCAGCATATCCTATAACTATGATCCTTTAGCTATGTCCTATAACTCTATTTAGCACAGTTATTAGAAGACATCAACATAATATTCACTCTATAATCATAGCTATCCTGAACAATGTTTTAAAACCTGTTTAATATAATAATAATCTGTAGACATTTAAACAAATGAATATTATCCCCCAAATTAGAATTAATCATTGTGTAACACCAAAACCATTAAGCTTAAGAAAAGTCAGAGGAGACTTGGAAATTTTTAATTTAGGTAGTAGAACTAAAATAAATAAAATGTATGCTACTCCTCTTCATTTACCTTTAATTAGGTCATCTTGGGCAAATAGCTTATAAAACAGATTATGTTTGAATTCTATTATTCTCATTACAGGACAAAAAGTAGGGAGAAAAGTATTTTCTAGAATGGGAAGAGGATGAAAGAATGACCTAAGTATTTTTAAGTTCTGAAAATGGGGGTTTATACAGAAAAATGTGGGTATTTCAAGTTGGCCAAAATGTGTGAGTTTCAAGGCTTAGTGCCAGGTTCCAAGTCATTGGTGTCAGCCACTGTGATGCTCATTCATGAGCTACCATACTCTAGCACCTCCTCAAACACATACACACGATCTTTTGGAATCAAGTGGTCTATGAAAGGAATATGGGCTCTCGAATCAGACAATCCAAGTTCAAATCTTGGCTCGATAACTTACTAGCTGTGTGACCTTGAGCAGAGCTCAGGCTCTTCACCTGCATAAAGGAGGTAACATCCACTTCAGAAGGTGGTTGCTACAATTAAATGAGATAATGCATGAGCCACCTCACACAATTTTTCTCCTCCTCGGAACCGTGGTGGGACTGCAGCCTGGGCAGTGGCAGCTCCCAGCATGAGAGGGTTAATGAGGAGAAGTTATTCTAAGCTGCTGGTTCAGGGACAGGCATCCTGTCCCAGACAGCCCATCAGCCCCACTAATGGGATTTAAAACAGTTGCTGCCTCTCCCTCAGTCCTGTAATGATTTCTGGACAGCCTGAGAGGCCCATTAGCTGCAGTCCCTACTTCTGCTCTGTCTGGCGATAATGACTTCTTAGCACAACAGCAGGGCCGCGGTCTTCCACTTCCTGCTGCGCCACTGAGAAAAGGACCCTGGTTGAAGTCAAAGACAAACGATCATCCCACCACAGAGGCTGATGGTCTGAGAAAGGCTGCCCACTGGCTGCCACAAGAGCTCCCGGAGCTTGTCCTCTGAGGGCAAGGGTGTCCTTTGGGCGGTTTCCTGGGAGAACGTGAATAGGATAAATGGGTGTGCATTCAGGTGAGACAGTGAGATCCCAGCATGCCCAGAGGGCCTCTGAGGTTGAAGTCCAAGTGCCAGGAACCTCCCCAGCCTCTGACTCACTGTCTCATTCCACTCAGTTCTCACAAGCTGCCTGCAAAGCCCAAGGGCAAAAAAATTAATGTGCAAAAAAATGCCATGAACCTATGATTTTAAAAATCAATGTCCAGTTGCAATAATTAACTAAAGTTCTCATTAACATGTTTTGCTTTATTCTTTACATTCTTTATCTTACTGTTTTTATCTTATTATGGATAAGTCACCTCAAATCTGGTTTGGAAGTAGGCAAGATAAAAATCCTAAGTAAATAAAGCAAATAGGATAATAAATTAAAGAGTTCTACCAGGCTTGAGCAGATCCCAAAAGAATTCTTGCATTAATCCTGAAAGGGAACTCTTGCCTAAATTAAGAAAGATATAAGATGTTTACTGTACAGTGTGATTTGTCAAATTAATGCTAATTTATGACTGAATGAAAGAGGTGAAAATTTAGTTGGCTGTGGTTATTTTAAAATGAATGCAAATGAATTTTTAAAAACTAATTTTAAAGTAGAAGAAAAACTTTCTCCTACAGTTAGACAGTTATCTAAAAATTTGTTCCAACCAGCTATTTAATTCAAAGTTAGCATCAGCCCTAGCTGGTTTGGCTCAATGGATGGAGTGTCAGCCTATGGACTGAAGAGTCATGGGTTCAATTCCCATCAAGGGCACATGCCTGGGTTGAGGGCTCAATCCCTCATAGGGAGTGTGTAGGAGGCAGCCGATCAATGATTCTCTCTCATCATTGATGTTTCTCTCTCTCTCTCTCCTTCTCCCTTTCTCTCTGAAATCAATAAAGATATATATGCATTTTTTAAGTTATCATCAAATTTATCAAACATTATCTCATGCTTTAATAAGCATATGTAGTTTTAAAACATTTACCTAGTGAAACTGAAAGTCATGCCAAATATGACAAGAGTTTAGATGTACATTGTTATACCCATTTTGGAAAGCAATTAGGCATTGTGTTTTAAGTACCTAAAAACGTTCATCCCTATTATCCCATTTCTGGAAATCTATTGTAAAGAAATAACCCCAAATTCAGGGGCAGGGGGGAAATATGGGGAAAAGACATAACAGAAAAATAGTGAAAATAAGCTAAAAATGTCTGATTACAAGGAAATAGATTACAAAAAGAATAGCATGACTCCATGATGAAATAGCATTAATATAAAAATGTTTTAGTAACATAAGAAAAGATGACAGAAAATAAATAAGCATGCAGTATAGTATCAACTATGTAAAACAGATAGAAGTATAAAAATTGATAATAGATATAATTACAAGTAATTTTAATTATGCATATTTTTTCAAAATTTCTAAGATGTGTACTTATGTATTCTATTTATAAATGGGAAAATAATATATATATGTGAAATATAAATCAATGGGGTTAATTTGCAAAAAATAAAAACAAAAATCACTACCCTAACCTGTTTGGGGGTTTTTAATATATTTTATTGATTTTTTACAGAGAGGAAGGAAGAGGGATAGAGAGTTAGAAACATCAATGAAAGAGAAACATCAATCAGCTGCTCCTGCACACCCCCAACTGGGGATTGTGACTGCAACCAAGGTAGATGCCCTTGACCGGAATCAAACCTGTGACCCTTCAGTCCACAGGCTCAAACTCTATCCACTGAGCCAAACTGGTTAGGGCTACCCAAGTCTGTTTTCTCAGTGGTTAGAGCATCAGCCCACAGACTAAAGTGTTGAGGGTTCAATTCTCATCAAGGACACATATATACCTCGGTTGCAGGATTGCTCCCCGACTGATCCTGGTGCATTCAGGAGGCAACCAAGCAATATGTCTCTCTCACTTTGCTGTTTCTCTCTCTTTCTGTCTCTTCCCCTCCCTTCTACTCTCTCTAAAAATAAATGGAAAAAAATATCCCCTGGTGAGGATTAATGAAACAAACAAACAAGAGTCACTGATTGCCCTAGTCGGTTTGGCTCAGTGGATAGAGTGTCGGCCTGCGGATTGAGGGGTCCCAGGTTTGATTCCGGTCAAGGGCACATGCCTGGGTTGCGGGCTCAATCCCCAGTGGGGAGCATGCGGGAGGCAGCCAATCAATGATTCTCACTCACCATTGATGTTTCTATCTCTCTCTCTTCCTTCCTATCTAAAATCAATACAGAAATATATATTTTTTTTAAAAAAGAATCACTGATTGACACAATCTATATCCAAGATTCTTTTAAAGCAAGAGTCAAATACAAAGACAAAACAAGGATAAAAGGAAAATATACTAGGTTAACACTGATTTTTTAAAACTTGGAGTGGCTTTATTAATATCAGACTTAGTATATCTTCCTGCTTTTTAGAGCACAGAATATTATCAGTGATAAAAAGGGTCATTTCATCCTGATAAAAGAGTCAACTCATTAAGAAGGTATAATAAGACTAAAAGCTTACACACCTAATAATGACAAGTTTCAAAATGTATAAGACAAAACTGATAAAACTGCAAGAACTAAACAAGTCATCAATTAGGGGCCGAGATTTTAACATTCTCTGTCATTAAATGATAGAACAAGTAGACAGCAAATTTAGTAAAGATTTACAAGACTTGAAACAGACTATCAACCAACTTTACATAATTGAAAATTATAGTCCACCTTACCCAACACCAACAGAATCATTTTTAAGTGTGCACAAAACATTTACCAAGAGAGACCATAATCTCTGGGGCCATAAATCAAGTCTCAATAAATTTTTAAGGATTAAATCATACAAATGTCTTTTCTGCGCTATCTCCTCTGGGCGAAAGAGGATTAAATTATAATTAAAACAAAAAAAATTTTAGAAAATCCCAAAATTTGGATACTAAATAACACCCTTCCAAATAATCAAAGGCTCAAAGAAGAAATCAAAAGGGAAGTTAGAAAGCATTTTAAGATAAATAAAAATAAAATAATAATATTATCAAAAGTTGTGAAATGCTGCTAATACAGTATTTAGAGGGAAGCTTACAGCACTAAATGCCTTTAGTAAAAAGAAATAAAGAAAAGACTTAAATTGATGATGTCACCTTCTACCTTAAGAAACTAGAAAAAGAAAGGCAAATTGAAACCAAAGTGATCAGAAGAAAGCAAATTAATGAAGATCAGAACAGAAATCAGTGAAACAGAAAAACAATAGAGAAAAATCAGTACTTCTAAAAGGCAAAACTTTTAGCCACACACTTTAACAAATAAAATACATAAATGACAAATAACACATGAAAAGATGATTAACATTGTTAGTCGTCGCTAAAATGGACATTAACATTGCATAGACTTGGAACAGACAGACTTCTCATACACCAGTGGTAGGAATGTAAAATAGTTGGAAATGTTTTGTCAGATTGGCAGTTTCTTAAAAAGTTAAACATACATCTACCATGTAACCCAGCCATCTGTATGTCTTAGGTAAATGCTAGAAATATGAAAACATAACTATGTCCAAACAGACTTGTACATAATGTTCATGGAAGCTTTATTTGTATTAGTCAAAAATTGGACTGGGTAAAAGGGGTGAAGGGATTAAGAAGGACAAATTGGTAGTTTAAAAACAGTCTCAGAGATGGAAAGTACAGCATATGGAATAAATCAACAATATTGTTATTAATGGCTATGTATGGTGCCAGGTGGGCACTGGAAATATCAACCAAAATACTTTGTAAAGTATATGATTGCCTAATCAATATGTTGCACACCTGAAACTAATACAGAATAATATTGAGTGTAAACCATAGTTGAAAAATAAAATTTACATTTAAAAAAGAAAAGAGAAAAAATAAAAACAACCCAAATGCAGAGTAACAAGTAATTAGGTTAACAAAGTGTGGTATATTCATACAATGGAATACTAAGCAACAAAAAGAATGAACCACTAATGTGCAAAAAACAGCATAGATGAATCTCAAAATAATGACACTGAATGAAAAAATTCAAAACACACAAAAAATACATACTGATTACATTTATATAAGATATTAAATAGAAACAAATCTATGGCTACAGAAAACAGAAGGGTTGGGCATGGGGGATGCAGGGTAAGAGGGGGGGGGGGTTTTTAGCAAAAAACATGAGGAAACTTGTGTTGGTGGTAGATATGTTCATTTTCTTAACTGTTGTGATCACAGGTGTGTACAAATGTCAGACATTATCAAGTTATCCTATCTAATAAAAGATTAATATGCAAATTGATCATCACTCCAACACACAAGATGGCTGTTCCCATGTGGTCAAAGATGGCTGCCCCCATGTGGACACAAGAGGCCATCACAAGATGGCCAGCAGGGGAGGACAGTTGGGAGGGACCAGGCCTGCAAGGGAGGGCAGTTGAGGGTGATCAAGACTGCAGAGGTGGGCAGTTGGGGTGATCAGGCCAGCAGAGGAGGGAAGCTTAGGGCGACCAAGCCTACAAGGAAGGGCAGTTGTGGGGAAACCAGGCCTTCAGAGGAGGGCAATTAGGGGCAAAGAGGCTGGCAGGGGAGCAGTTGGGCATTAATCAGACTGGCAGGGGAGTGGTTAGGGAGTGATCAGGCTGGCAGGCAGAAGAGGTTAGGGGCAATCAGGAAGTCAGGCAGGTGAGCAATTGGGAGCCAGCAGTCCTGGTAGGATTGGGCCTAATGGGCAGTCACACATCCCTCAAGGGGTCCCAGATCAGAGAGGGTGCAGGCTGGACTGAGGGACACACACACCCCCATGTACAAATTTCATGCACTTGGGCCTCTAGTACTGTATAAATAGGAGTTGTATATTAATAATACTTTAATTAAATTTTATATTTAAAGCCCAAAATAGGAAACTTTACTCCAAAAGGACAACTCCAGTGAGAGGCTATCAGTGTGGGAGGAGGAAGTGGCAAGGAAACCTAAACATGTCATAAAGAGAGTGAGCAAATCAGAGAGAATGCCTAGGAAGCAAGATCCCTGCAGACAGTTTTTACCCACTTAACAATTTTGCCTGAGCAGCAGAGTATACCATCAGTGGATGAATCCAAATGTCAAGTTCAATTAAAGGTTGTACTACAGTCATATTTGTTTCGGTCCTGGTTCAATTTCTTCAGCCTCTAAAACCATGCTGACTTGTCTGTTTGTTAAATCAAATAGAAAACTTAGAATGATGACACTGACTAAAAGGAAGGATTTTCGATGACACCCAGATGAAAACGGGATTACATGTTTGCCTCCTTAGATTCAAAAAGAGCAAGAGGTGACTGGCTTTTCCCACTAGCTTCTCAAAAGTATACAATTGTTGACACTCGTATAAATTTGGAAGAAATAAAAGGAAGAGACAAAAGTATACAATGAAAGTGATTGCAACGTTGACTTTATAACACACGAACTAGAAATCACGTGTGTCTAAAAGATAACCACAAGAACATACTGTAAAATTTAAACTTTTGACTATGCCTGAAATCTATAAAGCTGCAATCACATCTACCATTGGCAAGCCACAAGTACTTTGTGTGACACAGGGACAGAGGCAAAACAATCCTTCAAAATTGGAATGCTAGGCCTGGCTGCTGATGTAATAGAGAACAATGATTAAACTATCAATCAAACAGATTTTTTAAATATGTTGCATGTCATAGCCGGAGATTTCAAATCCAGGACAAAATCTGGTGTTAGTTACAACAGAGATGAATTGGGTGGTCTCTCAGTACACAGATGATCACAAAATCAGCATAATGTGGAAATCAGTTCAAGGACTCCTTTCTTCATCTCAGCTCATGAAGATTCCAAATTAATAAAAGCGATGTTATAGATTTATGAGCCATGGCCCTGCAAAGTGCTTTATGCTCTTTTCCAAGTTATTTACCGTGTTTCAAAGCAAAATCATTTAATATGAACTCCATTCTCTAACTATACCTAAATGTCTTTACTTTTTAAACAATTGAATTCTTGGTTATTTTTTCCAGATGCACAGTGCTTCAAAAAAAAAAAAAAAAAAAAAAAAACAACAACAACTGGGTAAATTTCATCCCTGAGCCATCTGGAGAGCCGGAAGAAATGGGGCTGGTCTCAGTGCCAGTTCTCTCTGGAGCCTATTTTATGCTCATTCACATCCAATTGAATATCTCTCCCTATAAGGGAACATTTAATTGAAATATTACAAGCTCCCATGTGATCACTTCCTCCTCAAGTTTGTTTCCAGTGAAAACTCTCTGCAGTTGAATGTTGTAGGCTGCTTATCAGAAAGGAAAAAAAATGAAGACACAGTGTGATTCTCTTACGTTACAACTGCCAGAAACCAAATCCAAATTTCTTGCCCAAATATCATAATCTGCTTGGCCTTGATGTCTACAGGGAGGGGAACTTTCTCCTTCTGAAATATGAACTCTGGTTCTTAGCAGGTATTCTATTTCAATGTGCAAGCCACCTTTCAGAAGTAGATAAAGTATGTAACTAAAATAAATGGACTTGAGAGACAAATATTAAATGTTATTTTATGATCCTAACCCATAGCAGCTTTTATTCACCCCACAGATAGTTTGCATTCATTGTTATTGTGTCAGGCTCTGCGTTAAGGGCTCATCTATGGAAATGAACAAAACTTAGTTCCCACCTCAAAGGATTCTTAGGCTAGTGGGGGAAACAGACCAGAAAAGTGAAATTCTCTGGCTGGTTGCAGAGCCCCAGGAGAAGAAAAGCATTTTAGGGATTCAACTACCTCATTTCATGTAAAGCCGTGACCCCTTAAAAAGGCAGTTATTACAAGTGACAACTTCCTTTTGCTTTGTCTAATTATCTCTCCAACTGTAACCCTCCCTTCTAATCAACATCCACTCACTTCTCATACAAAGATGAAAGCACCAATTTCAAATATCCTGGAGAATCCTCATGTCTTATACCAAATTATATGCCCCATGTTTCAGAAATGTAATCACCAGATGCAAACATTCCTACCTTTACCCTGTGCCTCAGCCTGTCTCCCAAACTGAAGAGCATTTCAGCTTCTCTCCCATCTCGTCATCCATCTGCACCTTAAGTAAGCTCCAAAGCCCAGAGTAGGTGCCATTATTTTCCTTGTTGTTACAATGGTTTACCCTCTCTGTTCTCCTGATACACTTAGGAGAATTTAGATCTACCTTTACCTCCACTTCAACTAAACTCGTAAGTTCCTTTGGGAACCTCGTGCTCTGATAATGCTGGGAACACAGCAAATGCTTGAAAAACTATAGGTTAATCCTAATTTATGTGGAAATCGAGGTCAAGTAAGACTATCATTTTCTCAAAATAACAGGGCTAAATAATAAATGCACATTAATAGCTATCATTTATCACCTACCAACATGCCAAGTTTTGTGTTATTCAAGAATAGAGCAAAAATAGATTCTGGGTTCTCTAGCTTTCAAGCAAGCATTTATATAATATGTTTCACTGAAATCTTTCATATTATTTAATAAGTTTTATTTGTCAAGTATCTACTTTGTGCCAAGTGCTGTATATTAGCTGTTTCACTTCATTTTATAAAAACATGAGATAAGTATAATTACCATCCCTCGAAAAGGTTCAAGAACTTGCCTAATGTGCTCATTGGATGGAGTTGAAGCAAGATACTAAATTAGGTATTTCTGACCTCAAATCTCTTGTTCTTCCCCCATCCTACACCACCTTTGAATTACCAAAAATAAATAAATAATGACTACATCAATTTATTAATTAATAAACCTGGCCACTGTGGCTCCTTGGTTGAGCATCAAACTATGAACAAGGAGGTCAGGGTTTGATTCCCAATCAGGGCACATGCCCAAATTGCAGGCTTGATCCCCGATAAGGAACAAGTAGGAGGCACCTGATCAATGATTCTCTATCATCATTGATGTTTCTATCTCTCTCCGTCTTCCTCTCTGAAATGAATAAAAATCTGATTATAATAAAAAGTGTAGCCAGGACCGGTTTGGCTCAATGGATAGAGCGTTGGCTTGGGGACTGAAGGGTCCCGGGTTCAATTCCGGTCAAGGGCATGTACCTTGGTTGCGGGCATATCCCCAGTAGGGGGTTTGCAAGAGGCAGCTGATCAATGACTCTTTCTCATCGATGTTTCTAACTCTCTCTCTCTCTTCCTCTCTGTATAAAATCAATAAAATATATTTTTTTTAAAAAGTGTATGAGATGTGCTCATCCAATCCACATTACACCGAGTTCACACCTAGGTCCACATTATGTAGCACCAACTGGCAAGTGTGCAGTTTTCCATAGCATTTTAGTTCTGGAGATGCTGAACACCAGTTATCCAGCATTTGTAAAACTTGCTCAGTCAGTCACCTGCGTGATCCGAGTTCTCTGGACAATGAGCAACTAAAAACTATTTTGTATAGTTTCTGATCCCAAACCTAGTGGTACAGGTTTTAAATTGTTTCACTCAGATGGTGTGTGTGTGTGTGTGTGTGTGTGTGTGTGTGTGTGTGTGTGTGTTGATGTTGTTTGTTTAAATATACTAATATCAAATTCTCTAGATTTCAGCCTAAAGAGCTCATTTGTTCTTTTACTCTGGTCAAATCATTGCATCTATTTCATTGTGCATGTTTGGAGGTGGGTTTCCTCCCCCCGACCCCTCCCCTGGCCCCCAACCCCAACCCATTGCTAATTTCACAAGTGGTAAAATAATTACCATTGGATCAGGGAAATTTATTATAGAATGCATTTCTTCTACTTAATGCAATTGGTAATTATTTACTTATTTATTATCAATAGAGCCTCAAAGTCGGTGCAGCCTTAATTACTTCCTAATTATCCAGACCCCTATTTCTTCATAAAGATGGACTTGAAAACAGCAGTTCAATAACTCAAGACATTTTACAACTAACATTGATTTCTCCTCCCTCGTCATTTATTGATGGGCCATTCTCTCTCTTGTATTTCTTTTTCCCTGATAAAGTTGTAAATGACTCTGCTTATTCTCGTTAATGCCTTCAGTTAGCTTTAGCTCCCGTGGCCTATTTATTTTCTTCGCCTCTTCTGGGGGTATTAGTTCTGTTGAGATTTTCTGGTTTGAGTCCTTGCCTGTGATCCATCTCCAGTAAATGTTCCTTTGACCTTTAAACTTTACTGTTTCATGTCCAGTAAATACTGTGCCCCACCCCCACTCCTGTTCCACAAAATTAAATCACAAAATAATCATCATCTCATGCCAACATGCACAATATTGTTTTCTAAATTGTTTCCTTTTTCTTTTGTTGCTTTAATATACCTAAAAGTTTCAGATACTCTATCACTTATATTTCCACAGGAAAAAAAGAAAACAGATTCGTCAATGAATAGCATATGTATTTACCTCCAATAGCCTGAGGAAAGCAGAAACAATCAGAATACGTCTATAAATAGAAGCTTCATCAGTTTAATCTTTTCAAAATTTCCACAAACACAAGCCATTCTGCCCACGGTCAAATTCTCTTCAGTGATTTGCTCTGTCCACAGCCCAAAATCCGTATTTATCCTCCCTTCTCATTCCAAGCTCCAACATGTGCGTCAAGCTGTGAGTAATCTCTGCCTAGTGAGACAGAAAGGAAGATAACCTTTCCACTTAAAGAGCAGAGAGCATTTCTTACTAACACCTACCCCTCTGGAGTCAAGATTTTGGTGTTTTTTTTATCCTGCTTCTAAGTGTTCTAAAATATTAAAGACAACTTAAAACCCTGGTATGAGACACGACAAAGTACAGGATTGTATGAGTTCCCTTTGCGGCTATAATAAATTACCATAAACTTGGTGGCTAAAAGCAACTTGAGTTTATCCTACAGTTCTGGAGGTCAGTGTCTGAAATGGGTCTCACTGGGCTAAAATTTAGGGGATATCAGGACCACATTCGTTCTGGAGGCTACCAAGCATACCAAACTCAAAGGCTAACACAGGCCAAATAAACAAGGTTTAAAAACCCCAAAACATTCAATTTTCAAAGAAATGTAGATTTATTTCAATAAAGATACAGGGCCAAATACAAAGGGCTGAAATAAATGAGTAATCCTTAGCGTAAAATAATAGAACATCTTAATAAAAATTAATATATTTTCTTGGCCATTAACTTACCAGACACAAAATAACTGCACAAATTAATAAACGTATCGCAAATAAGCCTATTTTTCTTGTTCTCAGAAAGCGAAATAGTTCCTGTTGCGCACACCAAACAGGTCAGTCCAAGACTAATGATGTGGCAATCGGCTACTAAAATATTCGCTGCTATTGTGTTTCCCCGAAAATAAAACATCCTCCAAAAATAAGACCTACTTACAGGTTTCCTTCTGAGTGAAATATAAGGCATCCCCCCAAAAATAAGGCCCCCCCAGGCTCTGTCTCAGAATGCTATTGCTAAACATGAGAGATTTGGTCCACTGATTCTGAAAGAAATGGAGTCACAAGAAATTCACCAGGAAATTCAGGAATTGGATTGTTATGATGATGTTCCAGAAGATGATGACATGATTGTCATTGAATAAATGAGTAAATTCTTGATACTGTAGGATTCACAGTTTGTCTGGTTTGTGTTGACAACTACCGTACTACCATACCGTATAAAGGTAATAAATTTCCTTTATTTTCATTTAACAATAAATGTGTACCGTATTCTTCGTCATGGAAAAATAAGACATCCCCTGAAAATAAGACCTAGCGCATCTTTGGGAGCAAAAATTAAGATAAGACACTGTCTTATTTTCAGGGAAACAGGGTAGTATTAGTGGAGAGAAATGGCGGGCCCTGTGCGTAAGACTCATAAGGGAAATGAATGCAACACGATTATAGCAATCAGTCATCAGCGAACGTTATGGTTTGTTGTTAATAATTGTGTGTAACAGGACATTGTAAAAATTAAGTTATGAAATGTTTATTAAAACATTTCTTACATACCGTTGTATTAGCTGGGCAGCAAAAATATTCCTGGTGTGCTGCATGTGGCCTGTGGGCTGAGAATTTGACATGCTTGCTGTAGATGGCAGAGAATTCATTTCTTTAACATTTCCTCTTTCTAGAGCCTGCCTCCAGTTTTGGCTCCTGGTTCCTTTACAGATGATGAGGCGTTCCCAGGATGCATCACTCTCCTGCTTCCATCATTCACCTGTAAGAACCCTTGGGCCCACCTGGATAATGGAGGATACTCTTCTAATCTCAAGGGCAGCTGATTAGTAACCTTAATTCTGCCCTGCCTTGTAAAGGAATACATTCACAGGTTTTAGGAGTTAAGACATGGACCTCTGGTTGTGGAGTGGAGGAGTATTTTAAATGAATGTTACCCCCTTCCAAGTAGACCCTTGGGGAGACCTCACACTTATTCTAATCATGCTACAAATATTAGAAGCATTCTTTTTTGGATGCTGTCTTCCAGCTTAATAGAACATTCATAGAATATCCACACTTATAGCAAGTATTTAAATGTGAATTTGTGAAAACAGCCAAAAGTCATAGGAAACCAAATGTCTTGACTATGGTTAAAAAAAAAAAAAAAAAAAAAAAAAAAAAAAAAAAATTCCATGAGAGCCAAAACCGGTTTGGCTCAGTGGATAGAGTGTCAGCCTGTGGACTGAAAGTTCCCAGGTTCGATTCCAGGCAAGGGCATGTACCTTGGTTGCGGGCACATCCCCAGTAGGGGGTGTGCAAGACGCAGCTGATAGATGATTCTCTCTCATCCATGTTTCTAACTCTATCCCTCTTTCTTTCTCTCTGTAAAAAATCAATAAAATATACCTTTTTTTAATTCCATGAGAAAGTATAACATTTAATAAAAAAAAGGGGGGGGGGTGAAATCAATAAAATATGTTTGTTTTTTCCAGTGGACTGATTTTTTTTTGGCAAATAATAAATGTGTTATCCTATCTAATAAAGACAGAATATGCAAATTGTCCATAACTCTGAGAAAAAGATGGCAGCACCCACAGCCAATAAGGAGGGAACATGCAAATGCAAATTGACTCGACAAGGTGAGAGGCAGAAGGCAGCTCTGGGCCTGAGCAAAAGCAGTGCTGGCAGCCAGGGGAAGGAAGGCCTATTCTTGCACAAATCTGCAAGCATTGTACCTCTAGAAATGGTAATAAAAGTTAATCGCTAACTGAGTACTCACTAGGTGCACAGTAATGTTCTAGGAGCTTTATATGAATTATCTTAAAAGCCCTGAGAGATAGAAACTATTATTAACCTCATTTTACAGATGAGTTTAACTGAGAATCCGAGAGTTTGAATAACTTCTTTGAGGAAGTAGAAGAGCTGAGATTCCAACCCAAGTAATCTGTCCCCAGCATTATAATTCTCTGTTTTCTTTAAGATTAAATCCCACCCACATTCCCATTTATTGCGTCAGCAAAATAGTCTGCTAAAAAGCAGGAAAATTACTAAGCGCAATACTAAAAATAATAAAAGGTCAGGTGGCATTTATTTCATTCAGGCTCTGTGATATTTAACTTTAAAATAGCATTAGAACGATTTTAGACAGGAATAAGACAAAGACCAAGAGATGACTCCAAGCAGACTCTTCAAAATATTCCTCTAAAAACAATCTAGAGCTTCAGATTTTCTTCCCAGTGTTTCTGGGAGTAGACATTAGATACTTAAAAATTTAAGGTGTTGCTTTGCCATAGGAGGATCATCTCTGGCTGTCATCTTTATTGACAAGTCAGGGGAGGTGAGGCTTTTAGTCTTGGAGGTAAATCGGAAAGACATAGGAATCCACAGTGTGACGTTTCAGCATCCTTGATAAGGCTGAGAGAAGCCAAACCTGCCTGGCAGATGTTTCTTTTTTTCAAAAACTGAGTGTAATAAAATCAGCTGAAATACTTTAAAAGAAATTACACTTATTTTAGATTAATTTGTAAAAGCTGGTTTATTCACTTAAAATTATAAAAAACAGCTTTATTATTAGATCTTATTGACTCACTTAAAGGCTTTAAAGTTAAGAACTTTATGCCAGTTTCACATGGTTAGAGGGTTTTTGCAAACTTCATGATGAAAACAGAGTTGAAAGATAAAAGCCGACTCTTGATAATGTTGATTTAAAAATCTCCTAAATGGATAGAAGAGTCAATGGGCCTTTGTGGTTACATGAAACCCATACCAGAAAAAAAAAAAAAAAAAAAAAAAGGATGCTATTAATTCTCAAAATGCTCATACCTTAAAGTATATTTAATATAATATAAATGTGATAAGGATTATCCAATTCATTTCATGGTGATTTGAGCAGAAGAATACAATCAATCAGCAGGCAAGAAAAAAACAAACAGCATATCGATCCAAATTGGCATTTGGTCATATAGAAAGAGGAGCTGGGGAAGGAGGAAGAGGAGAAACAGAAGGAGGAGAAAAGGGAGAATGAGAAGTTTAAGGAAGAAAAGGAAGAGAAGAAGGAGAGGGGAGAGGGGGAGGAGAAGAGCAGCTAATGCTTCTTGAGCACATCTAACTTATCAGACATCACTCCAAGGATCTTGATATGAATTGCTGAATTTACGCCTCTTGAGCCCCATGAAGTAAGTGATAGCATTATCCCCATCATACAGATGAGGACAAGAAATAGTAGCCCCCCATGTTTACTTCTATTTTTCCAATTCTTTTGAAGAAACAGTTTAATTGAGGGGAAAGGGAAGAAAATGAAGGAATGGCGAGGTGGGTAAAATGACAAATACTTTCTTTTTAGGGGGCAAAAAATGCTACTTGGGTTCTATACTATGTTCTATCTAAGGACTCTAACTGAGTCAAAGGGGAAATCTTCCCTTTGGAAGAGAAGAGGATTTTAGAAATAATACCAGACAGTGCATCAATCTGCCAAACTGAGCCCCCATGCAAACTAGGAAGAAGTGTTCCCTCCTGGGTGATGCATCGCAAAAAAATAGATAAATAAATAAATAAATAAATAAATAAAATTATTTTTAGGAGATAAATCAGAGGAAGCACCCATTCCAAATGGATCAAATAGAAAAGTCTATATTTCCCTGGGCTAAAGTCACCCTCAGCTGGAGCCCACAGCGACCCAGCAAGAATGTAGCCTTCACTGGCCAGGTGCTCTGGTTCAGGGCACAACCTACACATTCAGGTGCTGAGTCCTGGGGCCAGGTGGATAGTTTGTGTTTGTTAAAGGCTTCATACTCTAACCTTTGGAGCCTCACTTACTGTCTTCTACAGCACAATCTTGAACCCAAGACCCAGCAATATTTTTCCAGTTTCGGCACATCCTGTTCCTTTGCTCAGAACACCGTCTGGGCCTTTGTCTACCTGGATAAACACCACTCAACCAGTTCAAATGCTACTTCTGGGAAGCTTTCCATGAAAGAAAAGAAAGAGGACACGAGCCAGGCAGAAGACGACTTGTCCTGAAGGAAACATCCAGTAGCCAAGAACAACCAAATCTTAGTCTGAGAGTCAGACTGAAAAAGAGAAACAAACGTCTCAAGTTTAATTCCTGGTATTTCCTCAATTTACTACAATTTAAATGGTGAGTAAACCTATGCTGAAGTGGTTCCAATATTTACTCACTCTACATGTTTCTGGAATCCCTACTATTTCCAAGGGGTAAAGGCTGGGCTTTGCAGTCAGACAGACCTAAGTGTTGGTCCTTGATAAATTTATTGAAGCCTCAGTTTCCTCAGCTACAAAATGGGCATAATACTTACCTTAGGTGCTATCTAAATACGTCATACATGACAAAGATGTTCCTGTGATTGTATGAAAGATTCATTTTTTTTCCCAACCCTGCTAACCTGTCAACTTCTAGAGCCAAAACCATGTCTTATTTATATAGATTCTCTTTGCATCTTTCTTTTCACCTCAACCTCATCACAAATTCATATAGTGCCTGCCATTAGGACTTTATCTAGTATACTAGAGGCCCGATGCACAAAGATTTGTACAAGAATGGACCTTCCTTCGCCTGGCTCCTGGCACTTCCTTCACTCTGGCTGGAGCCATCTTTTCGCTCTGGCCCAGAGCCGCCTTTCTGCCTTCCCAGGCTCCCAGAAGCCCAAAGCCGCTGGGGCCGTTTGGAATGCCTGCATCGGCACCATGGTGATGACACAAGCATCTCACCCCTCCCCTGGCTGCTCAGCTCCTGAGTATGCAAATTAACCTACCATCTTTGTTGGGTTAATTGCATACTCACTCTTGATTGGGTAGTGGGCATTGTGAAGGTACGGTCAATTTGCATCTTACTCTATAAAAGTTATAGAATATAACAAAGCCGAACTGAGATATTAAGTATGATGGAAATTGTTCCTTTTTTCATCTCTGATACTGATTAATGCAGGGGTCTTCAAACTATGGCCCGCGGGCCACCTGCGGCCCGCAGAGGAGTCTGATCCGGCCCGCCAGGTTTTTTGGGCAGTGAGCACAGCCGAGGTGTTACAGTAGGAATTAGTAGTTCATATAGTCCGGCCCTCCAGCTCTCTGAGGGACCGTGATCTGGCCCCCACTTTAAAAAGTTTGAGGACTCCTGGATTAATGTATAACAAATATTTAAAGTGTATATGTCTTTAAAAATAGAGTTTGTGTTTAGTGCAAGGCACTGTCCACAGTTGGAGCTTTAGGAGGAGGAGATCAAAAATGAAGGACAGCTTCTGCTTTCAAATCTAAATGAGAACAAGAGACACATGCCAGAACAATCAGAATTCAGTATGGACATTAGTGATTTCCAAGGCATAATTCCAGGGAAATTTTGTAAAAAAGGGAACAGTGTGAGAAGACAAGACTGTGGCTTCCTTACCCTCACAAAAACTGGCAAAGTGTGAGAAAATTGTTAATACTCTAGTAAGCATAAATCTAAGGAAGCATGGACCAAAGATGGCGGCTTCATCATCATTATTATTATTATTGTTATTATTATTATTATTATTATTATTATATTATTACTGGAGGCCCAGTGCATGAAATTCATGCACAGGTAGGATCCCTAGGCCTGTCCAGCAATCAGGGCCAATGGGAGCTTTCTGGATGCTGGCCAGGGCCTTCCTTTCCCAGCTGCCAACTGCTGGCCAGGGCCTTCCTTCATTCCACGTCACCCCCTGGTGGTCAGCACATGTCATAGCAAGTGATTGAACTCCCAGTCTCCTGGTGGAACTCCCAAGGAGACACTTTGCATATTAGCCTTTTATATATATAGATTACTATTAGTAGTAGCATTTTGTTAATTCTCACCAAAGGATACTTTTCCACTGATTTTTATAGAGAACAGAAGGAAGAGAGAGAGACAGAAAGACAGAAACATCGATGAGAGAGAGGCACATGGATTAGTTGCCTCCTGGAAATGCCCTCTTCCCCCAGGGCAGGGATGGAGCCTGCAACCTTGGTACCTGTCCTTGACCAAATTGAAGCCCACACTCTAACCACTGAGAAAAACCAACTAGGGTATGGCTTCATTATTTAATGGTCAATACAAAACAAAAAAGAATGAAAACTAAATACCAAGCTGCTAATAGGTGTGAATTCAGTGTTCAGATTATATTTTTTTTCTAGTCAATTTTTTTCTTTTCTGCATTTTTTTATTCACCATAAATTATTTGTGGTTCTATAATCCTATCTAATAAAGAGGGAATATGATAATTGACCATCATGCCCTCACAAAGATGGCAGCGCCTACAGGCCAATAAGGAGGAAATATGCTAATTGACTGCCACACTCTCAAAGATGGCAGTACCCACAGTTACAAGATGATGGCACCCAATCCCCTCAGCCCCACTGGGGCAGCAGGCATGCAGCACAGCCACTCCGCACAACTACCTCCCGAGTTCCCCAGGCCCCTTAGACCTGCAGCCACCCAGGGCTGGCCCAAGGCGCAGGCAAGCCTCAGATAGCAGCTGCCCAGCCACCAAGGGCTGCCTGAGGCTCAGGTAACCAGGGCGGGCCAAGGCTTGCACTGCTGGCAGTGGCAGCAGCAGAGGTATAATGGGGGCGTCGCCTTCCCCTGATTTCCAGGTCTCCTCCCACCCCTCAGGGCTCCTGGACTGTGAGAGGGAGCAGGCGAGGCTGAATTTTCATGCACTGGGCCTCTAATTAGAAAATAAAACCATTAATTTTTCTTATTTAGCTAAAGTTCTTTCTGATTACATGCTACCAAATAATCATATAAAAGAATGAGGTTTGGATAAAAATAAATGAGAACTTGCTGTACTTGACTCTTAGCCTAAAAAGAAATATTAAATAAGTGATTTTCCATTTCAATTTTCTTTAATTGTGACCCATTTGCTGCTCTCCAAATTGCCTTTAATACGAAAGATGAAATCATTTCAAAACACTTGCATTTGAACGCTGAAATGATGACATAAATGCCTTGTTTAATAATTCTGGTGTACTTTCCTAAGTCCTAAAAAAAAAAAAAAAAAAAAAAAAAAAAAAAAAAAAACCCAGTGTGCTATTTATATATAATTATAATGAGTGAACAATTCACCACTTTTTAAAAAATTTTTAGCTACTCTCAGGCTTCAGACTTGAGTGGCAAGATTCCAGGGCACGTGTTTGAAGAATTGGCAAGGATAGCTAGGGTAGTGCCAGGGGCTTTCACATTACATTTACTCACAAGAAAACCCCAGTGAGGAAAATATTCTCCCCACTTAATTACAAAGAAACTGAGATCAAGAGGTTAAGTAACACAAGCAATCCTAATACCGGGGACTCACGCACCAGCATTTGAACCAAGGTCTGTTCTCCTCTTTGCACTTTACACCAACTAGGGTGGGCAGAGGTTCCCACTCAGTCTGAAAAAGGAATCGGTGGAAATGGAAAAGTGACTCAAAGTAATCACAGACGTAACACATTAGCTGCAGCAGACACATTTGAATGTCATCTGAACATCTTGTGGTTTTGAAGAATTATCCCTTTTCCCAGGACGAGCAGAGCCAAGCCCATTACATGCCATGCATCTTCCAGAAGACACACACGTTTCCCCTTGTTCCTTCGCTTCTCTGACTTGTCAGACATAATGAAAACAGAACAGCTTACCAGTAAGTGTTGGTTTTCCTTTTTTTTTTTTTTCAATAGGCTGTATTAAAGCTTAATTAAGTGACAATCATAAGACGATTAAAAATTAAAGAATGATAAAAGTTGAATGTTTTCAATACATTCAGAAAAACCACAGGTAAATGTAAGTCAGAGAGATAGGCAGGGGAAGGGGCAGTTGTTTAATTAATGGAATCTTCCATCCAACAATAAATCACCACGGGCACCATTTTCACAGACTTTTCACTGAGGTAGTTCATTCAGGTCACTTCCGGTCCGTTCACACCAATGTTGCTGGGGGGAAAGGAGCAGGGGGGAGGAGAGGGGTGGTCTGGAGCAGCCAGAACTCCAGGCTGGAGACAGTGCAGTTGTGGCATGGCCCTAGGTAAATCACAGGGGGAGCTGAGGAGGGCCACATGGGAACTCAGCCCTGGTAACTTCTTGCCTGATCAGCCCACAAATCATTTAGCAATCATTATCATAATTACTGCTAAATTATAGTTGTGCTGGAGGGATGGGGAGAAGGTCTGTTTTTTCACTCTGGTTTCACTGAAGGGTCCAAGATGACTGTTTAAATTTCCAGAATAAATAATTTCCTTTCCCATGATTGTCTCGGAGAAGCCAAGCCTTCCCTGGTGATTTTTAATTCTAGCTCTCCAATCTTAATTTTTCAGTGGCCTTGGGCAAAGGCATGAAAGTGCACAATGCCTTAATTCCTCTAGTCACTAAATAGGAATAATGATACCTGCTCTCCTTGGACTGTAAGAGTGATTGCTTAAAGATTGCTAAGCACTTTTAAAACAAAATAGCATGGGGCAGGGGGAGGGTTGGGGAAGGGAGGAATTCGTTTTTAAGAGAAGGTAAAATATATTTTTACTTTTAGGGTGGTTTTTTTGTTTTTGTTTTTTTGTTTTTTAAAAGAGCATCTTTTAGGGTGGGGTTTTTTTGTTTTTTGTTGTTTTTTTTTCCTGCTGTTTTGTGTTTACCCTGAACTTCTCAACTCTTTCCCACTTCAGCACCTGCCCAAGCTTGGATCTGTGCATTTTGTCCCTGGTCCATGTCCCCTGATTAACTCCTACATATCCTCGTGTTTCAGCTTAAGTATCTCTTCTTCAGGAAAGCTTCCTAAAGACAAGGAAAGGATCTGTCTAAGTCACCACTGAATGGCCAGTGCCTAGCACATCTCCTGGCACATGCAAAAAAAAAAAAAAACAAAACTCAATCTTTCTTTCAATTGGTTAGTTAGTTAGTTAATGAATTAATATATTTGGAGTATTGGGTGATTCATTTCATCACTCTGGACTTTTTTTTTTTCTTTTTTTTCTTTTTTTTAGTTTTCTCATTTGCAAAATAAAAAGCTAAAATAAATCATTGCCAATGTTTCTCAAGCTAACATTATAGTATTATGACTTGGGGATTAGCATCCTCTCCTTGATCATAAAAACTTTTTTCATTTTATTTTGCCTGATGGAATCCACTACCAAGATCACTGTTATGGTTAATTGTGTGTGTCAACTTGGCTAGACAACATGGTGCCCAGATATTTGCTCAAACATTATTCTCAGTGTTTCTGTTGAGAGTGTTTTAGATGAGATTAACATTTAAATCAGTGGACTTTGGGCAAAGCAGATTGCTCTCTATCATATAGGGGACCTCATCATATTGGTTGAAGACCTGAACAGAACAAGAAGATCAGCCTCCCCAAAGCAAGAGAGAAATTTTCCAGCAGACTGTCTATTTTTATTATTATTATTGTTTAAACTATTACAAATAATAATATACATGCCTCCCTTTTCCCCCATTGACCTCTCCCCAGCCTCCTTCACCCCCTGGCAAATGCCCTCACACCCCATCCCCACCCCCACCCCCGCCAGTGTCTTTGCCCATTGGTTATGCTTATATGCATGCATACAAGTCCTTTGATTAATCACTTACTCCCACCCTCAACACTCCCTTGTCTTCCTGCTGAAATTTGAAAGTTTGTTCCATGCTTCTTTGTCTCTGTATTTATTCATCAGTTTATGACGTTCATTGTATTCCACAAATGAATGAGATCATGTGGTATTTATCTTTCTCTGACTGGGTTATTTCACTTAACATAATGCTCTCAAGTTCCATCTATGCTGTTGCAAATGATAGCAATTCCTTCTTTTTTACAGCAGCGTAGAATTCCATTGTGTTGATGTACCACAGTTTTCTAATCCACTCATCTACTGATGGGCACTTAGGCTGTTTCCAAGTCTTAGCTATTGTAAATTGTGCTGCTATGAACATAGGTGTTCATATATTCTTTCTGATTGGTGTTTCTGTTTTCTTGGGATATATTCCTAGAAGTGGGATTACTGGGTCAAATGGAAGTTCCATTTTTAATTTTTTGAGGAAACTCCATACTCTCTTCCACAGTGGCTGCACCAGTCTGCATTCCTAGTGCAAGAGGGTTCCTTTTTCTCTACATCCTTGCCAGCACTTGTCATTTGTTGATTTGTTTGTGATAGCCATTCTGACAGGTGTGAGATGGTATCTCATTGTTGTTTTGAGTTGCATCTCTTGGATGATTAGTGACTTTGAGCATGTTTTCATATATCTCTTGGCCTTCTGTATGTCTTCTTTAGGAAAATGTCTAATTAGGTCCGTTGTCCATTTTTTGATTGGATTATTTATCTTCCTTTTGTTAAGTTGTATGAGTTCCCTATAAATTTTGGAGGTTAAACCCTTATTGGAGATAACATTGGCAAATATGTTCAAAGCAGTGGACTTTCTTATTGTTTTATTGATTGTTTCTTTTGCTATGCTGAAGCTTTTTATTTTATGTAGTCCCATTTGTTTATTTTCTCCTCAGTTTCTATTGCCCTAGGAGCTGTATTGATAAAGATATTGCTACAACAAATGTCTGCTATTTTGTTGCCTATTGCTTCTTCTAATATTTTTATGGTTTCCTGTTTTACGTTTAAGTCCTTTATCCATTTTGAGTTTATTTTTGTGTATGGTGTAAATTGGTGGTCTAGTTTTTTGGGGGGGGGTTTTTTGGTGTGTTTTTTTTTTTGCATGCATCTTTCCAATTTTCCCAATACCATCTATTAAAGAGACTCCAGCAAACTGTCTTTGGACCTCATTTGCAACATCAGCTCTTCCTAGTTCTTCAGATTCAAAGTGGAACATTGGCTCTCTTGGATCACCAGCCTGGCAACACATTCTGCAAACTCTGAACTTGACAGCCTTGTATGATTCAATTCCTTATAATAAACATCTACCTGTCTTTCTATACATACACACATGCATGCATGCATACATACATACATGCCTACCACACACAGACTATTGGTTCCATTTCTCTGGAGAACCCTAATGCAATCACAGTAGCCCTTCCTATCCCTAGAGAGCTTGATAGTTCTAATCCTAACACAGGAGGCTAGATTCAAACTCCAGATTTGAAGACCTGGAGAAAACTGGTGCTGGGTACCATCAGAGTCAGCAGGAATTTCACTAAGAGTTGTTCCAGGTATCAGCCTATTTGTCTCTCCTCTATTGATTCACCAGTCTCCCAGTCTGGAACTGACCCAAGATCAAAGTAATGTGAGCAGCTTAAGTCTAGTACAGTGTGTAGGATTTTGCTTTCTGCCTTCTTATGGCTCACTTCATTCTGAGATGGTCTTGGTTCTAACAAACAAACAAGAAAAGCACAGACTAAACCCTAATCTGGGTCTTCTTGCTCTTTCTGTCTTCTTCACAGCACCAAAAATACTATCCCTGAGCCTAAACCCAGATGAATTGTTCCTATCTCCCTAAATAGTATCCCTTTGTAGAAAACAGACCTTCACAGCCCACATATAGTCAGTCTTCTAGGTTAACACTAAAGAAACTTTGATGGATTTTCTATACTTCCCTTCTATTTGCATTCATCATTACATCACTCTTCTTGAACATACTTTCTAATGCATTAAAATTCCCAAATTTACTGTTTATTTTTCATTAGTTTTCATTGCTTATATTGTATATTGGTTTCCCTCTGTGGTTTAACTTAGTTATATTTAAATTCAATGCATATGTTTTCTATTTTAGAGCTTTTCTGGCACACCTTCATCAATATGGCACCATCATTTTGTCACAAGACACAACTAAAATTTGAATACGAGAGAAACACCACATGACCTCACACATCGGTGGATGATAAAGATCTTTATAAACTGATGAACCAAGAGACAGATATAGAGAAAGTAAAGCAACAGGCAGACTGTCAAATTACAGTGGGGAGGGTAGGGATATCAGGGGGAGATAATAGATCAACCGAAGGACTTGTATAAATGCATATAAGTACAACCAATGGACATAAAACTATGGGGAGGGAGGGGATGTGTGGGAGGGAGGGGGGCAATAAAAAAAATCAAGAAAATATGTAAAAAATAAATAAATAAATAAATAAATAAAATAAATTAAAAAATAAAAAAAAATAAAATAAAAAAAAATAAAAAATAAAATTTGAATACGGCCATAACAGTTTCTGTATACTCAGTATCTTCCAATTGGTAAATGCATTTAAAGATGGCCTGGCTAGTAAGTTATGTATTTAATAAAGTGAGTTGTAGTGAAATTTTTACTTTACTCTAGATCATTGGTCGGCAAACTGCGGCTCGCGAGCCACATGTGGCTCTTTGGCCCCTTGAGTGTGGCTCTTCCACAAAATACCACAGCTGGAGTGAGTCTATTTTGAAGAAGTGGTTTAAAAGAAGTTTAAATTTAAAAGTTTGGCTCTCAAAAGAAATTTCAATCATTGTACTGTTGACTTTTGGCTCTGTTGACTAATGAGTTTGCCGACCACTGTTCTAGATCATCCCTAATAGTTATGGAATAATAGACTAGCAATAGTCCTATAAGAAATTCTAATGTTCTTTAAGAATAAAGAAAAATCACATTTCCCATATGTGAAAAATATCCTAAAGGTAACAATAAATTCAAACTCTAAGTAATCATTTGGGTGTTATTTTATGAAGACTACAAATAAATTTCAACTGTATAGTTTCTCACTGCAATCAATAAGACCTTCTCTTTTTTCTCTGTCTCTTTTACCTTCTTTTCAGTCCTTAAGTACTACCGAAAGAATCAACAAATAAGTCAGAGCAGGTCATCAAACACAGGGGAAGCATGACAATTTTTCTATGATGGAAACTTTAGCAAAGTAAAACTGGAATAAAATATGGGATTTCTTGTGACATTTATTAGGTCACACAGTTTAAAGAGAAGGACCTAAATTTGTTATTTTTAAATCTACTGCAAAATTTGAAATCCATAGGAAAAAGTAAATAATTTTTATTCAAAATTTTTATTCAATGCTTTTAACATTATGAAAATATACACTGAGTGGCCAGATTATTATGACCATCCCATCAGTACTTCGTTGGGCCACCTTTTGCCTTCAGTGCTGTGGCAATTCTTCTTGGCATTGACTTCATGAGATGTTGAAAGGTGATGTGAGGAATCTGACCCCATGCCTGACGAATAGCATTGTCCAGTTCTGTGAGATTTGATGGTTGAGGAACCAGCTGCCTGATGGCTCTTCTAACTTCCCACAAATGCTCAATTGGATTGAGATTTGGTGATTGTGGGAGCCACCTAAGCAAGGTAAAGTCTCATGTTATTGAAACCACTCTTACACGATACGAGTACGGTGGCATGGAGCATTGTCTTGTTGGAAAAAGCCATCTCCATTGGGATAAGCCATCAACATGATAAGATGAACTTGATCAGCAATAATACTTAGGTATGTTGTGCTATTCAGACATTGTTCCACACGAATTAAAGGGTCCAAATCATGCCAGGAAAACATGCCCAAAACCATAACACTGCCCCACCAGCTTGAAGGGTTGTACTCATGCATGTAGGGTGCATGCTTCCATACTGTTTCCACAAAATTCTCACTCTGCCATCTGCATGATAAAACTGGAAAAGTGATTTATTGGACCACATGACTTTTTTCCAATGCTCTACTGTCCAATCCTTGTGTTCCGGTGCAAACTGGAGATGTTTTATCTTGATAACTGCAGACAGAAAAGGTGTTCAAACAGGCTTTTGGCTTCCATATCCCATACGATGCAGTGTATGGCTAATTTGCCTACAAACGTCAGGTGGTCATAATAATATGGCCATTCAGTATATATGCATAAGCTCATTCATCAAATCACTGTTTGTAACTGCCAAATATTGGAAACAACCCAACTGTCCATATACAGGAGAATGGTTGAATAAACTATAATATATCCACACAATGAAGTACTAAGAAAGATGAGGAAAATCTCTATGCACTGATGTGGTGGGATTTTTAGGACATGTTGTTAAGTGGAAGGGAAAACACAAAAGAGTACGTATCATATGAGAACTTTTATAAAAAGGAAGTAGTGATAAGTAAAGATACATGTCAATGCTCATTTGTTAAAAATAAACGCAGGGAGGATAAATCAGAAATTGTTAACATTAGTTAACCACAAGGGGAAGGAGCAAACAGAAATAAAAGAAGGAATGAGTGGGGTAGAAATGTTACTACTCTGAGAATATCTTTTCGTACAGTTCCCTTTTGAAATCACATTAATGTTTCATGTGCTCAGGAAAAAAAAAGAAAACAAACAAAATTAACAAATATGAGGAGAGACTAAAAATGTACCCATTGTTTTAAATTTTTGCCAAGAACAATATTCACTACATATATTCAGGATACAGCTTGCTTGGTGGTTTTGAAAATGTTTTCTTTAGGCTTTACGCTCTATAAGTAAATAGATAATAAAGGTTAGTAATGGTTGACTCCAAAAATCTTATTAGAATAAAAATTTTCAAAAACATTTTTCATTATATTCAGTTAAATATTACTTATCCATAGCAAATAATCTAATTTTTTTAAATATATTTTATTGATTTTTACAGAGAGGAAGGGAGAAGGATAGAGAGTTAGAAATATTGATGAGAGAGAAACATCAATCAACTGCTTCCTGCACACTCCCCACGGGGGATGTGCCCACAACCATGGTACATTTCTTTGACTGGAATCGAACGTGGAACCCTTCAGTCCACAGGCTGACGCTCTATTCACTGAGCCAAACCAGTTATGGCAAGAATCTAATTTTTTAATATGCACATAATTGTGTACTTCCATAAGTGACACTTGAAAACATTTGAAATTATCTATCTTCAGGTAGACCTAAATTTGCAGATTCAAAGTAACTACCATGTTTTGTCCTCTTTACATAAACATTGCACTCTTTCCTTACTGCTTTATTTATTGTGCAGTTCTTCATGACAGACCTCATAATGGTCCTTCAGTTTGCCCAAAAAAAGAGAGAAGTTTTAGTAAGTACCTCTGACATCAAAGATAACATTTAAGATCAATTCTTTATATAAGATGACACCAGTCAATTTTTTCCTGATAGATCACTACTCATTCTTTCTCTTGTCACTCAGTTGCCTATCTATAAAATAATAATCATGTTTTCAATTTCTTTACAAGGGGCTTCATTCAATGTAAATTTGAAAGATTCAACTTTAGTTCCCGAATCTACATGATGAATTCTCCCATATAAGTTGCATTTTTAAAAAATAGATAAATGAATGTGCCTGAACTATAAAATAATGCACAGCACATGGTAGATTGAACCCTGACATTAAGGATCACTTTGAGACAATTTGATCCTTACTAGATAATTATCTTTTTCTAACAAAATATTATCATTGACATTGCTATAGCAATCACAAAGCAAAATTACATCATCCATAAATTCAACTATTTGCGGTAAATAAGATGATCATCTATTATAACATTAAAAATGGGATTCCGGATCTGAGAAAGAGTTCGAAGAAAATAAACCTCTAGAATCCATCTCAACTCTAAAATGCACAGTTCATGAACTATATCATAAATCAAAAACAAAAGCAACATATTGATTCCTTTTTAAAACCATGAACTAAGGTAAGAATTTACAAAACAAATATGTAAGTATTTTTTTTGCAGTGTGCAAGTCCTCTATATAGACAGTCAATAGTGTCTATTTCAAAAGATAAAGTAATAATCATCACTCATCAGAGAGCAAGGTAGACAAGTGGGCTTGGGAGCTTGACCTGAGAGGGAACCGTTCACACATTACACAGCTCAGAGCCGTCCCTCTGGGACCATGGCTTTCTCAATGTCAGTTCCATTAGTAGAAGGGAAATGGCCAACTCTGCTTCAAAGAGAAGAGCCATAGATTTTCCTTCTGCTATTATAGCAATGGGTAACACAGCCTCACCTCTTTACTCACTGGAGTTCTGGCTTTGTACTGGCCATCTTACTCATGCATACCTTGTCAGAGTCTCATTTTTCTGTTCATATTTGTTCTTGGGTGAATGCTCTGTACATGTCTTCACCACTACAAATGAGTAGTTGTCTTTTCTCCTCTCCCAGCTTTTAATGATTCTAAAATTTTGCACATTAATGTGGATGAGATCACACTAAAGAAGAGTACCAATTTGAAATTTAAAGCAGAAACAAAGGTTACTAGCATCAAAGCTAAATACTTATAATCTAAGATATTAGCCCTATCAATAGAGGTACAATCACTCTCCAGTAAAATACACACACACACACACACACACACACACACACACACAGCTCGCTTTTAAAGCACAGCATGCAGCTTAGCACTTGTAAATGTACTACAAGACTAACTTCATAAAATGAATCATGTTTCCTTGTTGATACACTAGAAGATTAAAACTTGTCAATGTCAAGAAACCAAGATGGCAACATAGGTAAATGCCTAAACTGCTGCCTCACACAACAATTTCAAAACTACAACTAAAGGACAAAATTGACATCATCCAGAACCACAGGAAGACTCACTGAGTGGAAATTCTACAACTAGAAGGAAAGAGAAAAGCAAATAGAGACTCAGAGGAGCTGCAGAAGTAAAGGCAGAGGTAAGGAGACATGCTTGTGGAGAGGCCTGACAAATAAGTACACGGCTGGCTTTCTCAATCAGGAGGGAGACAAAAGATCCCGACTGCTCTGAACTCCAGTTCTGGGCAAGATTCTGGGGATCCAGACTCATTTGGGGAAAAACTGGACTGCCTGGCAGTGGGCAAAACTTGAAGGCGGCTTTTTCTCAGAGGTGCTTGCAGTGATTACTGCGGGACACTGAGACACAGGAGACTCTTAGGGTGAGGTTGAAGGGAAGTCATCGATGTTTGCTCCACCCTGAGACTCTGCCCCATCCAAGCTGAGAACAGAGGCTTTTGTAAGTCTTGTCTCATAAGGGTGTCTCCAGCACAGAAGTTTACCCAGCTGATTCTCACAGCCAATTAGCCTGGGGGTCAATTCCTCCCAATGATACCAACAACAATCAAGGCTTAACTACAACAAGACTGTACACACAGCCCACAAAGGGGTGCATCAAGAGTGTCCATCTCAGGTAACTGGGGAGGTTGAGCCACTGGGGCCTATAGGACACCTAGCACACAAAGCCACTCTATCTACTCAAGGAAGCCGCCAAATTGCAGAGACAAAGAAACAGGTTACCTACAAGGGAACACCCATACGATTGGCAGCTGGTTTCTCAACAGAAACTATGCAAGCCAGAAGGGAGTGGCAAGAAATATTCAAAGTGATGAATAGCAAGAACCAACAACCAAGATTACTCTACCCAGCAAATCTATCATTCAGAATTGAAGGGCAGAAAAAAGCTTCACAGATAAGAAAAAGCTAAAGTAGTTCATCACCAACAAACCAGTATTATGTGAAATGCTGAAAGGTATTCTTTAAGAAGAGGAAGAAGAAGAAAAAGGTAAAGATAAAAATTATGAACAACAAATACATATCTATCAACAAGTGAATCTAAAAATCAGGTGAATAAAAAGTCTGATGAACAGAATAAACTGGTGAATATAATAGAATCAGGGGCATAGAAAGGGAATGGACTGACAATTCTTGGGGGGAAAGGGGTGTGGGTTGTGGGAAGAGACTGGACAAAAATTGTACACCTATGGATTAAGACAGTGGGGGTGGGGGGCTAAAGGCAGAGTGTGGAGGGGCATTATGGGGGGAAGAAAGAGGAACAATTGTAATAAGCTAAACAATAAATATTTATTAAATTAGACAGAAAAAAATAATTTGTCAGTGTCATAAAATCATAACTAGATAATTAGTAAATCTCTTATCACAGTTATTAATGGAAAAATATAATTTTGAAAATTATTGACAGTAAAATATTTTACTTGTATGACTATACATAATATATTATCCTATCTAATAAAGAGGAAATATGCTAATTGACTACCCACCCTCAAAGATGGCTGCACCCTCAGCCAATAAGGAGGAAATATGCTAATTGACTGCCATGCCCTCAAAGATGGTGGCACCCACAGCCACAAGATGGTGTCACCCATTCCCTTCAACCCTGCCTGGAGGACAGGTGCGCAACAAGGCCGGGCCTGCCTACAGGTGGGTCCAGCCTTGACATGCACCTGCCTCCAGAGTCCACCAGTCCCCTCAGGCTCCCAGCCGCCCAGGGCTGGCCCGAAGCACAGGCAAGCCTCTAATGGCAGCTTCCCAGAAGCCTAGGGCTGCCCAAGGCTCAGGTAACCAGGGCAGGACAAGTCTTGCGCTGCCAGCAGTAGCAGCAGCAGAGGTGTGATGGGTGTCACCTTTCCCTGATCACCAGGTCACCTCCTGCTCCTGAGGGCTCCCAGACTTTGAGAGGGAGCAGGCCAGGCTGAGGACCCCCGTCCCCCCGACTCCAGTGCATGAATTTTCATGCACCAGGCCTCTAGTGTTAAAATAATTCCTTTAAAAACCATTGCAAGTGAGGTAAGTGTATCACAAGCCTAAATGGTGTGATTGTCTTTCTCATCCATTTCCTTTCATTATATAGTTGTAGAAAATTCTAAACATTTAATACTTCACAGAAACTTTCTACAAACTCTACCTCTCTCCCCTATAAAAACATGTTTCATCCTGTTTTAACGTTTTAACCTATATCAGTCAACGATTTTCAAATGTAATAATATGATTTGGTGACTGAGGATAGTGTCATCACCAGTAGAGGCTGTTAACACATCAACATGGGGGGAGGGAGGGTGTGTCTGACAAAGTGACAGTTGTTGGACCTTAGGACAAAGAAGGACTCCAGCAACAGCCGAGGACACACTATGTGGATGTGATATGTGG